>NW_027319150.1:0-4511 GCF_032062135.1 Pyxicephalus adspersus
AGGGTTAAGGTTGAATTACAGGACAGAGGAGGGAGGGGAGAGAAGGTTGGGTCAGAAATTGAAGGGGAGGGGTAAGGAGAGGGTAAAAGGAGAGTGGAATGGAAGTGTGGCACATTTTTTGAGAGAAGAAATTGCCCACCCTCCCGCCCTTATTATAAGGTGTGTGGAGGCGGTTGAGGTTTGGTGGAAGGTAGGAGTTCTGGTTTAATTATAGGTAGGGGGCACCCATGGTGGTGGTGAACCCCCTTTTAAGTGGTGAAAGGTGGAGGCCCCTGAGGTGGTGCTGTACTGCTAGGGGGCCAGAATGGCATGGGGGTTTTGGTGATTTTGGAAATGTGGTGGTGCGGCGGACTTTACCTTCTGGACCTGCAACCTAGTTGTTTGTTGGGTACAAAGGGTTGGTTGTAGTAATAATCGGTTTTTGGTGAATAAAGGGTTAAACTATAATTTGTAAGGGTGGTTATTAGGGGGTTAATTTATAAAGTTGGTATTTAAAGGTTATTTATTGTGGTTTATTATTGTTGTTGTTTATTGTTTATTTGTTGTTATTAGTATTGTTAAATTATTTTTATATATGCAGAATAATTTATAAGAATTTGTTAAAGTGTTAATTTATGGTTTAATAAACGGCTGTTTGCCAGTCACTTTTAAATGCAGCAGGTGTGTGTGTGTCATTTTTAAGGTTAAGGTAAGAAGGGGAAGGAGGAGAGGGGCTGGCAAGGAAGAAGGTGAAGAGGTAGGTATGGGGGGGAATTTTGAAGGGGCAAGGTACAAGCTACCCTAGTCATGTTCTCTTGTTTTTTTAAAGTAGATCTGTCATAATACAAATGTGGGATTTGCCATTGCTAACCAACTTCTGAAAATGGCCACGAGTTAAACTTACACCTGAGAACCAATGCTTTAGGTCAAGAAATAAACTATTCAAGGAGGATTGAAATCATAATCATGACAGCAAGGCAACTAACATCTCAAGTGAGAGACATCAGCAGTGACAGTCTCTGTGTTTCCTTTATGACATTTTACTTTTAAAGACCATTTCTAAGATCTGCTTCCATGCTTCTAACACCCCCACGCTATTTTTAAGCCTTAAAAAACTTTTTTAATCTACGCAAGGCTTGAAGGGTCTTTTCACTTGGGACTGGGCATGTGTTTTAATTTTAAAGGGTCTTTTAGATAGGGATTATTTTAAGGTGAATAATTGATGTTCAATACTTGCACTTCAGCTATAGGAAAAATTTCATAATACCTAATGTTGCTAGTTAAGGTTTAGGGCTGCTCATATGAAATGATCCATTCTGGATTCTGAATGTCCTAAATCTGAACACCATTACAACCAGCAGGGAAAATTCTAAAGAATTATTCCGATCCCTGAATAGTAATTACAACATAAAATGCATGAAAATGACATAGGAAAACCAATAAATGTCTTTGGAACAATGTACTAATTACACAAAGAGTGAAAATATGTTCCGTGGTAGGAGACTGGCACCGTGGAAAAGATACAGATGCATAATCTGACAAGTGAGGTATTGGCAATCTACAGGAATAAAAGTTCACTAGCAAATTGTGTAACATAATAATATATACACACACTTAGCTTTCCTAAATATTTTTTTTTCAAAATGGTGAAACAAAGTGATTTTAGCAACAAGTAACTGAATACAAAAAAACTGTTCCCTTTTTGAACTGTACTACGAGTGTATCTATAAATATTGTGTTCCTAAACTTTTTTACAAAAGTTGACAACAAGTTAGGAAAGTGGTTCAGTTAAAAGGTGACAGTTCTTTTTTAAACTGTGTAACTACAAATACATTCACTCTCAAATCATATCCTTCTTTAGTGATAAAAAAAATAAAAAATTGTGGACTCTTATCTTCATTAGACTGTAGACACCAGCAGCGGTGTAATTCACAGTGCTCTGTAGACTCACAAAGCACATAAAACCCTATGGAACGAATCTCCTAATGCTTTAAATGTAAATATGTTAGAATCACCACAAAACACTTTCAGTTTTATATACTAATGGTCCAGTAAAAATATTTCCAATCCCCTTGACTATTGATTTACACTCTGAGTCTGAAGTGGCTCAATTTTTGTGGTCCTAAAGAGGGACATCTTGTATCATCAAGTCAACTATGATTCTATTTTATATTTGAATGCGGACCTATAGGATGTGAAATTGCCTTGGAAGCAATACAAGAAAGTACTGAACTTAATAGGGCTATAAGAGTAAGCGTAATTTAAATAATAATAGCCCCGGCCAAAGGCAGGACTCCTTTAGTGATATTACTATAGTTATTCAGCTCAGACTGTAACCATCCAAGCTGCCCAAGAAGGGCCCAGGAGATGTAGCAGTTCTCCAATTTCCATATGTCAGTAATATATTATAAATATTAATGTTGCAGGTCAATTTGAGATGGAGTACCCAGGGGGGTTGTAAAATTATTAGGATTCTAAATGGGTCTTTTAGTAATTTTATTCAATTCACTATACAATCAGCCATCGGCGGAATGATACCTACAGGCTGGCCTCTGAGGGAACTACATAAGGAATACTGTAAGCTTTGGAACCAAGGATCCTAAGCTATGGATCATGAAACAAAAACAAATTCTGTTGTCTTCAAACTGTAATATATTCATCCATCTGGTTAAAGGTACATAGGGACCTCTTCGTGGTTTTCTGAGTGGTTTAATGTTCTTTCTGCATGTTATTCCTTTCCAATGTATACACTTTTTTCATAAAGCAAAATTTGTGTAAATTTAAAAAATTACTGATATGCAGGCTTTGATATGCAGGGGTTGTATCTTCACAAATAAAGATATTCCTGCCCACCTGTCAGCTCTTTTGAAAAGGTAAATGCATTATGCACAGCTTTTCATGCAGTTTTTGCACAACTCTGTCCTAAGTGTGAATGAAGATGGAAGGTCCTGTGTCTAAGAGGAGCACAGAAATTGCAACACGTGGAGAGGCTTCCTTAAGCAGCTAAAGTAAGTCTGGTATAATCTGCAAGTATTATTTGTATATTTGCAATATTTGCAAAGTTTTATACATTTGTATATTTGCAAATTATAGCAAAAATGTTCTGGAGGCCAACATTGGAAACAACTGTCTAGCAGTATAATTTTTCTTACAGCATAATTATGAAATCAAGTTCCAGCTTCAGTGTTAAAGGTTCTGTGGTCATACCACTCTTATAGTTAACAATGTAAAGGTATATATGTATGTGTGATTTTTGTGTTGGTTTGCAGTAATCACAAACCAAACAAACTGAGCCCCACTCATGAGGCCGACCTACTATGCAATGGATACCTAAAAAGAAAAAAAAATCCAATAAGGCTGGCACCTTTTAAAATTTTAACATAAAGTTTGAAATAAAGTACAAACAAGTGTTGCTTAAAGTGTCCAATCCACAATAAAGTAGATACCAAAATAAATACAGAAAAGGTATGCATAACTGCCTAAAAACCTAATTAACCAAACTATTAACACATTTTAAAAACTTGTTAGCACAAATGTATGCAAAGTAAGCAGAATTACATTATATTTTTACATTGTGCTGGTAGTTATGTTATCCGGAAAAGTAAATGTCTCTGGAGCAAAAATGCGTAGATCTCGGATTTATTTTAGGACAACATGTACTAGGACCAGCTTGACCGGGAATCCACATAAGCAGGGTGGGGTAGACTCCCAGTAAAAAACAGCTGTACGCAGTATTTGGTGTATGGAGGTTTAACCGTCGTATGTTGAAGACATTTAAGTAGAATCAAGTAGAATTTGTCTAGTAGAATAATTCTATAACTGATAGAGTATTCTACTGCTGGTAGAATATTACTAATGGCAACATATTCTAACACAAGTATAATAATTCTATTAATAGATATTCTACCAGCAATATCATTATTTTACTTATAGAATGTTCACTGATACTAAGATTCTTATACTGGATTCTACCAAAATTCTGCTTGACAACAGTCATATCCCACAGATTAAATTCATTGTATTTATTTGTACACTACTGTAATTTGTGTCCCTGCAGTTTTGAGTTCCGATTCAACCATTATTCTACTTAAAAGAAAAAGTGTTAAGGGACCCCACTAAGTTGTAAATTGAAGGACTGGGGTCTGTCCCTTAGAGCCTTGGAAGATGCATAAAATGTTCATTCCTATCCCCTTGCTTCTGTGTTTTGCACACATGTGGTGTTTTTCTTGTGGCTTTTCTGTTGCATTTTTTTATAACTAAAACTTTTTTTTTCTTGAATAGCGTAGGGAACAGTTAGAACATCCGGTGGAGATGTATTTCTGTCTTTAGGGAGATTACTCTTTCTGATAATCATTGTCTTTCTCATTGACCCTTTTTCAGTGTATGATGAGGTTACAAAGGCAAATCACTCTTTTATTAGGTAATGGGAGAGCATGACCATCCTATTGTGTGTGAAATTCCCCCACCTACTAGATTGTAAGCTCTTCGGGGCAGGGTCCTCTCCTCCTGTATCACTGTCTGTATTAGTCTGT
>NW_027319151.1:0-4511 GCF_032062135.1 Pyxicephalus adspersus
CTTTCCTTAATGAAGAAATATAACGACTTCTATGAACAAACATGGCAAAACCATTGCCTCTGTTGGTGTTTGTGAAGTGGACCTGTGCAGACACGTTTAATATACAGATAACTTTTGATTAAGGTGCAATTAAGCTTCACAATTGCTGAATTTAAAATGTGTGTTCAACTTAAAATTTACACTAACATTACACTAATAATACACTTCACTGATGCTGTGGTTGGATCAACTTCCTCCGCTGTGGGCCAATTTGTTTTTTTATTTTTGTCAATAGTTTGTGACATAGCTCTGATATGCCTTATTTTTCTCCTGAAAAAGCAGATATTATGGTCTGCAAAGGGTTGAGCCTGTTTTTCAGACATATGTGAGAAATTGAGACACTATTGTATTGTGTTGATGTTCCCAGAGGACTCTTGGCGGTTGGCACCTCACCTTTGGCAGCCACTTACCAGCCTCAACCACAGCACCTTTTCTCTCCCATTTCAACATTTTGGAATGCAGGAAAAATACCCCCCCCCCTATTTATTTCCTATAGGTGCTACAAGTGGGATGCTACATGTAGAATCACAACCACAGGCATGAGGAAGTGGTAACTGCACTACAACCTCACCACCCATCCTAACTTAACCTTATAATTACATTCCATGCAGATGCCAGCCTATATTTCATATGTTTGTACACTGCTGCTCCTTGCTTGATACAGGGTGAGCCTGTCTGATAAGTTTTGAACCATAAAATAACCCCCTGGTGCAAAAGCAACAAAGTGAATCTTTATTTTTAGCTGGAAGCTACATATGTATTGGATTTGCTATATATTATATAACTTATACCATGGTGAGAGAAAAAAAAGTTAGCAAATGCCAAAACAACCTAATATGAATATACTTGCATCTGGTAATTAGAGGTACGTATGTGTTTTTTTAAATTGGTAATCTAATTGAAGTTCTATGTAGTCATTCCCCTGATGTGACATATACCCCCACACATTGAAATGGCTCCAGCAACTAATCTTTAAAAGTGTCTGGGTCATTTCACCTAATCTACCCATAAAAACATTTAACCCTCCCCTTTCCCAATATAAATATTTAATCCTTTACTCTGTGAAAAGGTTAAATAAGGTTTTTATTGCTTTGTTAGCGTATGTCCCACTGACCTACATTGCCTCATAGCTTAAGCTGCATATACACGTGCAATCATTGTCATTGGAAAGGATCTTTCACGATCCTTTCCAACGACTAAGGACTGCATGATGCAAGAACGAGAGGGGAAGGGGAGAATGACGCAGCGGCACCCCGCTGTGCGCTCTCTCCCTTCCCTTGCATTAAGATTGTTTGTTGTCCATCTTCCGTGGATCCGCCAGGATGGTCATTCGGACGATGGACAATAGGCGCTGTACACATGCCAGATTCTCGTCCGATATCGGCCCTGAGCCATTGGATGTGTGTACGTGGCTTTAGTCTGGTGTTATGAGTGTCGGAGAGACAGAGAAGTGGGGGGAATAGTCACCTAATCTCTAAATATGGTGAGAGCTGTGCTTTTATCTAACCCTAAAACTAACCCAATCCTCTCCTAACCTTATTATTGTCAAGTAATAATATAGCACCAACATACCTTACAGAGCTTTGCAAAGCCAAGTGTCATGTCATTAACTTAACATCGAATGTCCCTGCCATAGTCCTATATCATTAACACAGTCTAAGGCCAATTTTCAGAGGAAGTGAATTATCCTAACTGTATGTTGTGTCCTGGCTGATATCTGAACCTGGGGCCTGGAGCTGCAAAGGCCGGGGTGCTATCACTGAGCCAAACTTTAATCTTAACCTAATACTAAAGAAACTCTTTAATACCTGGTCTCCTCCTAATACTAAAACTGATCCCTTAAGTCTGATTTGTAACCATCTAGAAAATGCCAAAAAATGTTTGCCATAAGTCTGATGTCATAAAAATGTTTTAGCCTGCCCCTGAAATAGAACATTTAAACAAACCAGCACAAAGTAAAATCTGTCTGGGAAGACACAGTTTAGAATGCAGAAGGTACTCCGAAAATGCTGGGATATTTTTTTTAAAGCTATTATTATATACATATTTACCAAAGTTATCAAAATAAATATTTTTTATGATGGTGGTCTTCTCAATAAATACAAGCTGAGTTGGTTAAGTTCTACTTTAGTTTCCTAGATAGTACATAATGTATTGTTCTATTATAATATCATTATATAACAAATATCAGGGGGTATAGACCAAGCAAAATAAACTGCTGTGCAAGAAGTATTGATGTAATTTATATGTAGCACTACAATGAAGCTCTATGTCACATAGCTCAGTGGTGTATTGGCTTCTGGTGCCCTGGTGAAAAGTGCTCTTGCATGATATAGTGTTTGTAGAATATATACTAAGCGGTGGCAAAAATTGTTAAGTCATACACTCTTCAGCCAGTATTTTCCCAACTTAAAATGTATCTGAAAATTTATTGCAACTCAATATTCCAACCACATTAGTCAATGCCGCTGAAATATTTATGCTGGCTTTTAGATATCTCATAGGAAAGTCGCGCCCACAAGTCTACAAAGTTTATTCCATTTAACCATGGAAATCACCATAAAAATGATTAATTACTTGAAATCAGCATCCAATATCAAGTGAAAATAAATCAATGACGGAACAAACTGTGAGTGTAACATTTGGGTTCTTTTAGTATTATGGCTTTCATATGTCATTTCTTTATGTGATTTACAAGTGGAAATGATGAAATAGGAATATGTTCATACCATACACAATGTTTAAACCAGGTTTGTATTTATACCTTTTAACTTGACCCTAAATAGCAGAACACCTTGAGATAGTCAGAGATGGATAACAATAAAAACATAATTTGTACTCTTGGTTAGGCTAAATGGTTAGTATATTTCTCTTTTTGTGTACGCACATAGCTAAATGTATGTGGGCACCAAGTCATGGGTAGTGGTATTGCTACAGCTTACAAAAACTAAAAGCCAATTGCGCCAACTTTGTGTTAACAATGTGAGAAAAGTTATTTTCTATTCCAATATGACTTCCCCTGTACACAAAGCCAGGCCCATGAAGACGTAGTTTTACAAATTAAAGCTTCCACTTTAAAAATTTGGGATCAGGCAGGGCTGTATTGCAGAAAGGGACAGGTGACATTGCTTCCGCAATAAGCATTCTTACTTGCCTGATCGCTTGCTGGAGCTGTCAAAATCACTGAGCTCCTCATGCACGGCTAAGCATTGGTTGCAGAGATGCCCGGTAATCTCATCTGGCCCCTCATTCTATGACACTCAGTATAAAACCTAACACATGGATTATCATCAGACTGTACAATTATTGTTCTATGTAATTTCACGATTTACCCAAAATTTAAAAAAAAAACAATTTGTATCCAGGGTCAGTTCCTTGTATTGTATAGTTTTTTTGGGTGCATTTAATGGAGATTGTACAATCAGAATGTGTGAGCTTTAGGTTTGACTACATGATTGTACAGAGTACCATGCTGTTCAGTTAGAGAGAAGAGTGCTTGACTGCAGGATCTCTTTTTAATATTTCCTGCTCAGTGTGGTGAAAACCAGGGCTGTATTTTCTATTATAAAGGCGCATTCATAGACCTATGACAGCATAGTAATATGGGGAGCAGTAAGCATGATGATTTACAGAGTATGATAACAAAGCAAAATAACATTTTCTTCTTTTATGTCTCTGGATATTTGTGGTTAAATTCAGCAAGACAACTATAGGTTAAGATAAAGCAGGGAATACTGAGAGGAGCAAAAAGAAACTTTAGTTTATTAACACAAAACAGTTTTCCTCATTTGTTTGGAGATCTATACAGCTAAAAAGTATGAATCAGATGGTATGCTATCTCCAATAGCTGATTATAGTAGTAAATAATGACGCGGACAGGAGCTTGGACAAAAGTAAATCACATTTAGGTTTTCCTGGGGCATATTGATGTCTACAAATACCCCTAACCATTACTTTGATTACATTAGTGCCATTGTAGTGTTATGAGGGGTTTCCTTCTGTAAAAAATACTTTGAAGGATAATACATTTACTTGAATGACATTATATATACAGGCAGTCCCCAAGTTAAGGACATCCAACATATGGTTGACTCATTGATGCGAACAGGGCTTTCCTGCTCGCTTGTGTGCAGGACGGAGGCTTAATGGGGGGGAGAGGGCAGTTTGCATGACTTGCAAAAGAAGTATTTTGCCAAACACAGGTGAGGTCGTGGGCTGAGCTGTTCTGTAACCTCTTGTAACTCTTTAATTACCAAGTCAAACTCTGCAGTTGTTTCTTTTTGCATATCAAAGCACAGCTTGCTCCAGAAGTTAATGAATGTCTGGGCTCCTTAAAGTTTTTTTGTTTTTAATTTTTTTTTATGCTTTGTTTGTGAATAACTCACAGTGAGGATTTTATACCATAACTGACACCATTCTGCCTAATAATATGTTGAGACAAAACATCTGTCCTAACTGCATTTATTAAAATA
>NW_027319152.1:0-759 GCF_032062135.1 Pyxicephalus adspersus
TAACTGGAACTCCCTCTTCACTGAAATAGCACCACTACTACAATTCCCTGCGTCAAAAAAATGCGGAGCTTAATGTTATGAGTGGCTGGAAGTCCCTCTTCACTAAAATAATGATAAAGTATCACCATGTGATTCCTAAGTGTTTCTTGGAAAAAATCATATAAGCAACCGGAGATAAACGTAAAGCAGCAGAGGACGTTAGGCAAGAAGAATATTTGTACCCACTATTGTCTATAGCTGTAACCATAGTAGTAAATGTTGGATCAGCATATTGTGTGGCATTAGGGTTACTATGCTGAGGAACAAATTTAGATCAATCCACTGCATATTACTGCATGCTCTTCTCATGTGTTCTTGTATCTTATTGGGAATAATTGTTTTACTTTGCCCGAGAATGCAGTGTAAAATGAAATAAATTGATGCATTCATTTGGTTTCACATTGCATTCTCTGGCACAGTAAATTATTTATTATAGCATTAGCCTCATGATAATTCCTTATAATCTTATTCATGATAACTCCTGATTATTGAGCTTACCTGTCATTATAAACTCTGCGGGGTCCACACATAGGGAGCTGTTCAATAGACACGAGTGATGCCACTACTACAATTCCCGGCATTACTTGCATCTATAAAATGCGGGGCCACACATAGGCAGAGAGGCCTTTGGTCTGGAGATGCGAGTGATGCCAGGAATAGTAGTAGCGCCACTGTACTCGCGTCTATGGAACAGCAACTTAATATGAATTGCAGCTGGCC
>NW_027319152.1:2378-4510 GCF_032062135.1 Pyxicephalus adspersus
AAAACGTACGTAAGTGTTAAAGTTTCTTTACAGAAAGCGTGTGTTAAGTGTATTAGAATCCCAGAACAATAATGTAATCACAGCTTGCCGGTTACAAGATGTGGCTGTTTGTTTTCTTTTTGAAGACTTTTTTTTTCATTTATTTTAACCGGAGACTTCCCCATTGTCCTGTTGTCTGATCTGCAGACTGAGAGGGATGTTTTAGACTGAACTGTGCTGCTGCTGAAGTGCAGGCCTGTGACCTCAGTGTCTTGTCTGCTAGAAGTGGCTTGTAAGACTAATTCTAAAAAATTGCAAACAAAATAATGCGGTATACGCATTTCAGTTGAGCATTTACCAGCTTGAGAACTTCAGATACATGCATAGCTGCATAGTAAATTAAAAAAAGACTTTTCCCTGTCTATCAAATTCAGGGAAGAAAGAGAGAAGAGGAAAATTAAAACCTGCAGCCAAAGCAGTGAGAGGTACTGAACTGCTTACTGACAGCTGCAGGATTTAACTACCCTTGATTTGACTTGACCATCTCCCAAAAAAGTTGTGAACCTTCCTGCTATGCTATATTTTGGTTATATATGAAACTTTGCATTTGAAAATATTTGTCTCTACATCCTCTGAAGAAGCCAAAAGGTGAAGCGCGTTGGACAATGAGACTTTTTTTAATATAACATACAGACTTTTTGTTTCTTTACTTTCCCCACTATATGAAACAAATACCATTATGATATTGATGTGACCGGTGAACTCTGTATAGCTTTGAATCTTTGCTCTGATTTTTTGAATATATGAGCATGTAAACCTAACTGTACTGCCACATAAACCCCTCTGTATATATACTCCTTTGAGTCTGTAGGATTGGGTCTGTAGACGAGGTTTATCCAACCCCAAGTAGCCCCTTGTCTTTTACTTGACCCTAAAATGAATATTTTTGTACCAAGTTCCATGCATGGCCCATGTACTATGTTTAAAGAAGTTGTATAACACCCCCACTCCCCAGTCGTCTCTTCTCAAGGGAGAATGTCAAACTTTTTTTTTAATGAAAGACTTTTGTCCTCCACCAGTATCCGGCATCACACTACAGTTTGTAAATGCAAAATTTATCCCCGGACGAGGACCAGAAAAGGCAAAAATAGATATCCTTACTTCAAACTTTGATTGTTCACAGAACACATATCTCTCAAGGTTCTAATTTACACTTTAAAAGTAGAATGTTCTAACAGAGACAGATAACTCAACAGGCTGAATATTTATTATGGAGCTGTGATTGACAGGAAGGATTGTATAATATGCATCTATTAAATAACTATATATATATATATATATATATATATATATATATTCACTTGGTTGGCAATTACATATTCCAGGCAGTTAAACATAAGAATATAATGAATATAGATTCATTAAAATCCAAACAGCTGTTTGTGATGTGAATTACCAAAGTGTGCTTTGAAGTTGATATTGAAGTGGAAAACAAGCTTTTAACGCAATATTGATTCAAAGCACGCTAGCAAATATACCAAGGAATTACTCAAAAAAGAAGAAATTGAGGGTTATGGATTAGCCTAGTCAAAGCCCTGATTTCAATCCCATTGAAAGGTTGTAGGAGATTTGAAATGGTCAGTTATTGGAAAGAGACCCACTAACATATTTTAACTGAAGTATTTTGCATAGAGGAGTGTTAAAAATTGCAATGCAAAGAACTGTCAGGAAGTTTTTTTTTTTTTTAAATGCATACAAGAAGCAATTTCTGATAAAAAACAGCTTATGCAGCCAAGGATGTACTGACTTTTTCCATAGTACAGTGTTACGTCAATTCATATTTTTAGTAAAAAGTGATTGAAAAAGCAGTTTTATGGTCTTCCTGTGACGGTAAAGACTGAAGGGGAACCCCAGCCCCCTGGGATACTTACATTGCATATCCCAGGAGGCTGCGGGCTGCGTCTCCTTCACATGCACAAAATCAGGCACTGCATCGTCTTCCCTCAAATTTAAGAGGAACAAGTGACCGATCCCACATGTGCTGAGTGAGATTGGTGCTCATTTTTTTACATTTAGAGGAAGACATGTACAGTAACCTAATTACAGTGGGAGATAGGAAAATATCATGTACAACCCAGAAGAAAGAAGATGGT
>NW_027319153.1:0-4510 GCF_032062135.1 Pyxicephalus adspersus
ATATATATATATATATATATATATATATATATATATATATATTCAGTTAATTAGGCAGCATGATATTGGGGGACTTAAGTATAGACCCTGACATCACTATTGGGACACATAAAGCATTCAGTGAATGTAATGCAACGGAATGCTATCAGAGACTGCAGGCATGCTACAAGCAACCATCAAGTGCCATGGGTAAGTTACAAGAGATAGACAGAGACTAGGGGAAGACTACATAACATGGTTGAAGACTGTGCATGCTGCGACAGATAGCCAGAGACTGAACACATTACAAGAGACTGCCGTATATGCTCCACAAGAGATGGTCAGAGATTGGACATGTTACAGCAGATGGTGAAAAACTGGACAGAGATGGTCCGACACTGAATGTGCTACAAAGTCATTGACTCAGCATGCTATAGGAGATGGTTAGGGACTTTACATGTTATAAGAGACAGTCAGAGACTGCAGATACTCTATAGACGTTATTGAAGTTTGTAGACATGTTCCAGGAGACATAAACTGAGGACACATTGCATGAGACTGCTAGTCATCAACACCTGTATCCACATCCTAAAAATGTGCCATATGGGATATTCCTTTCAGCAAGGACGACACATACAACAGTGGGCCTGACTTGGGGCCCCTGTTGACTAAGGAAAGTAAAAGGCCCCCGTGCAGCAGCAGCACACTTGGCACCTTTCTATTTTCATAAACGCCTTTCAGCAAAATCCTTTAACAATTATTCAGAGAAAAGAAAAAAAATAATGCACAGCACTGAAAATGTAAAAGAGTGTTAAAGATAAATATTATTATTAAACCGGATTTATATAGCGCCAACATATTACGCAGCAATGTACATTAAAAGATGAAACATTTAACTCCCAGAAAAAGTTTCCCTCACTGGCTTCAAAACACTGGACAGGTTTACAGGGGCCTCTGAGGGACACACAATATGCACCATGGGGCCTCAGTTTGGGCACCTCGGGACCTCAGGTTGGGCATTATGAGGCCTTAGGTTGGGCACCATGGGGCCTTAGGTTGGGCACCACGGGGCCTCAGGTTGGGCACCATGGGGCCACAGGTTGGGCACCATGGGGCCTTAGGTTGGTCACCTGATATTTAGGGTGTAGATTCACAATTAATTCTGGCTCATATACACCCAGAGGTGCACGGCACCAATCCTTCCTGTAATGTAATAATACAAATGTAGATACAACAATACAAAACAAATACAATGTAAGCACAGAAATCCATCAGAGATGCAGGGATCCATAAAAGGGACGTCCGGGAACATGTTGCAGAGCAGGTTATCAACGGCACGAACTGCAAACAAAATCCGGCATGTGATTGGTTGCTATAAACAACACCTACAATTCCCTTCCTTAGCTTGTATGAGTCAACTCCACGTGCTGCAAGAGCCAACATCGCTGATATAGCTGCCCCATGTCCCCAAGACGTTCCAAACATTTCACAAGTAAAGATCAACATTTAACTCCCAGAAAAAGTTTCCCTCACTGGCTTCAAAACACTGGACAGGTTTACAGGGGCCTCTGAGGGACACACAATATGCACCATGGGGCCTCAGTTTGGGCACCTCGGGACCTCAGGTTGGGCATTATGAGGCCTTAGGTTGGGCACCATGGGGCCTTAGGTTGGGCACCACGGGGCCTCAGGTTGGGCACCATGGGGCCACAGGTTGGGCACCATGGGGCCTTAGGTTGGTCACCTGATATTTAGGGTGTAGATTCACAATTAATTCTGGCTCATATACACCCAGAGGTGCACGGCACCAATCCTTCCTGTAATGTAATAATACAAATGTAGATACAACAATACAAAACAAATACAATGTAAGCACAGAAATCCATCAGAGATGCAGGGATCCATAAAAGGGACGTCCGGGAACATGTTGCAGAGCAGGTTATCAACGGCACGAACTGCAAACAAAATCCGGCATGTGATTGGTTGCTATAAACAACACCTACAATTCCCTTCCTTAGCTTGTATGAGTCAACTCCACGTGCTGCAAGAGCCAACATCGCTGATATAGCTGCCCCATGTCCCCAAGACGTTCCAAACATTTCACAAGTAAAGATCAACAGATTGTAAGCTCTTCGGGGCAGGGTCCTCTCCTCCTCCTGTGTCACTGTCTGTACCTGTCTGTCATTTGCAACCCCTATTTATTGTACAACGCTGCATAATATGTTGGTGCTATATATAGGGCAGCATGGTGGCTCAGAGGTAGCACTCTTGCCTTTGCAGTACTAGGTCCCAGATTCAAATTTCAGCCAGGACACTATCTGCATGGAGTTTGCAGGTTCTCACCATGTCTGCGTGGGTTTCCTCCCACATTCCAAATACATGCAGTTAGGTTAATTGGCTTTTTCCCAAAATTGACCTTAGACTACATTAATGACATATGACCATGGTAGGGATGTTAGATTGTGAGCTCCTATGAGGGACAGCTAGTGACATGACTATGGACTTTGTACAGCGCTGCGTAATATGATGGTGCTATATAAATACTGTGTAATAATATATAAATACTGTTTATTAATATTACGAATAATAATAATATGAATATTAATAATGATCCCAATATGTAATCTCACCTACAATGTGGCCATAGAAATAAATTGTAAAACTTCACTTTTTTCTTTTTATCAGCAATATCGGTGACAATCTCAGACAATTGCAGCACAACGGATTGCAGCAATTCACAGCCAACATGTTTAATTGTTTCAAAGTCTTGGTAGAAATCCATTGGTTGCCTTTGCTACTTTTTCTGGTTTTAAAATTACCGATCACCATTCACAGACTTTTTTGGGGCAACTGATTTTTTTAAACAAAATTGGAAAAAGTGGTGATCGTGACGTCTATGGTGGCTCATGGCATTCCCCACCAGGGTGAGATTGGCGAACTATCAATAGGGCGATCATCATTTTGCAACAATGAAAGTGGTGATCTTGCTGGAATGTGCTGACATTTTTGAAGCTGGGTGGTAAAAAGTTGTAGGCGGGTAGGGGCCCCTGTATTGCGACCCAACTCGGTTGTGTTTGGCGGTGCGCCCAGCTGAAAGGGGCTGGAGAGATAACTGTAACTGATCACCCCTTTAATAATGGGGCAGATAGATGTTATTTGTGCACAAATTTATGCCCCCAGTTCCTTTATAAATAAGCCCCAGTGGTGGTAAAAATGGATGAACAATGGGGGGCAGCACTGAGGTCTTGCAGCACTGGGGTCCTGGGCTTAGCTCCCAGCAGGGTTGTAATCATTGACAGAGGCGTTCTGAGAAGCCGGCAACATGATCAATGCCAATACCTTACTCTGCACATATATGGGTAACGTGAGGATTGTATGATTAGATATGATCACAATGTAAGCAGCTGCTGCAGAACCTCTTAGAAGCACACAGCTGTCATAGATAAGTTTGCCCTTTTTGCCATGGCACAGGCTGCCTGTACGCTGGATAAGAATCACATAGCCCATACCATATGTCAGCCGTGTTTTGAGACTTCAGACACAGCAATCACCAATCGGAAAATTGATTGGACCGTTTGGCCGAGCCGGACTTAGCAGTGAATCTGCTGGTGTGTATCCGGCCATTGATTTCTGCACAGATCTGTCTTATTCCTAACTTTCTTAAAGTTTAAACACCAAGAAGAGCATCGTCCGTAATAACTTTACAATAAATTCTGAGAACTAGGAACACACGCAGATGCACATTCCATGATCTCTGCCGCAAGGGTATTAATGTTGTACAGAAGAATTTTACATTTAGATGAATAAAGTTAGAAAGAGGTTTGTAACACGATCAGATTGTGACAGAATAATGGAAACTAATGAAAATCTCAAGAACTCCTTAGACTGAAAGTTTTGAGTTTTCTAGAAAACATTTCCAATCATTGACCTGAGCTGCTGCAGAACTTCTTAGACGTGCAAAGCTGTTACTGACGTGTTAGGTGACTTGAAACAGGTTGTCCCCAGGCAAAATAATACAGACATTCCCACTGCCATAACCAAGTAGTATTTAGGATAATTGCAATGGCAGATCCCCCATCCCCCCAATAGCATGCCAAAAATACTTCCCTATTGCCAAGGCAGGACCCCCAATAGCATGTAGAATAACACAATCATAGGCATAATTGAGCCCCATATAATTCACTTGTCATTGCCATGGCAGGACCCCCACAGCATGTAAAATACAACTTGCCCCTTGTCATGGGAGGACTCCCCATACAACACAGAATAACACTTCCCTATTGCCATGGCAGGATGTCCCATACAATTCACTTTTCCATTGGCATGACAGGACCCCCATATAATACAAAATAACACTATATCATTACCATGGCAGGACCCCCATACAATACAGAATAACACTTCCCCTTGCCATGGCAGCACCCTCATACATTACAGAATAACACTTGGCATTTGCCATGGCAGGACCCCCATAGCATGTAGAACTAAACTTGCCCTTTGCCATGGCAGAACCCCCATATAATACAGAATA
>NW_027319154.1:0-4509 GCF_032062135.1 Pyxicephalus adspersus
GTTTAGTCTTCTGTAGGGCTTCTTCTAGCTCAGCCAGCTTATGTTTGGCATCTCTGACAGCGGCTTCGCCTTGTGCCTCGGCCTCATTAATGGCGTTTTCCAATGCTGCTCTCTAAAAATATCATAAATATATTTAATTTATAATTAAGGTAAAGACACTGCTCCACTGAAAAAACAGTGTTAATGTAGGTCCCACATTAGTGACCGTGGGTTTTTAATGATTGACAATTATATTTTTTATATTTATATTTCCTTTCAGTTTCATAAAGTGAGGAAAAAACAATTCAAAGGTCATGTATAGCCTTTCTGCTATGATTCAAATGTTGTGTTTAGCCTTTTTTACCTGAGATTTAACACACTCAATTTCCTCTTTAAGCCTCTGAATTGTCTGGTTTAACTCAGCGATCTCATTTCTGCTGTTCTGTAGATTGCTACCATTCCTTCCAGCTGCCAGGCGAAGTTCATCAAACTATGGTATAATGACAGAAAATAAATTGCATGAATGCATCAAAAAGATGTACATGAATGCCACCATCTCTGTTCGAAAACCAGAACATCAATAAAAACCATGGGCATGTCTCTGAGTAGAACATTCCATCTTTAGTTATATACTGTCTGGAATGGGTGGAATAGGGTTCTACACCTGATTTTCCCACATTTCGTAATGCTAGATTACACTGTTCAAAGAGATTGTTTCACAGTGGTTGCAAATCTGTATGTGATATATTATCCATGATTTAGCTTGACAGAAATTGGAAAATTTAATGACAAAGCCTTTAAAAACTAGGAAAGGTATTTTACAGTAGTAAGAATATTAATATCATTATTTATTTGTATTTATAAAGCCTAAACATAGTATGCAGTACTGTACAATAAATAGGGGTGGCAGATGACAAACATGTATAATAGACACAAACAATAAAAAAGGATGGGGGACAGAAGGATCCTGCCTATTATTTTATAATACAAGAGGTGGGGGAGAGTATTACACCATAGGAGGGGGTTATGGAATAGTGGCTAATTAGTCATGGGTTGAGATGTAAATGAACGCGGGTAGAAAAATTAGAAATGGTGGATTTTTTAATGTGTAGAATATTAGAGAAAGCCTAAGAGGATGAGAAATGACATTCCAGAGAGTGGAGGAAACTCTAGAGAAGATTTGGAGTCGTGCATGGGACAAGGGTATGATTGAAGAAGTTTTTAGTAGGGCACTAAAGGAACAAAGAAACCTGCTAGGGCTTAATTGAAAACATTAATACTTACAAGGCACATGTTATTCTTAATGACACAATAGGTTGGGCTTACCCTTGATTGGTACATGGCTTCAGCCTCAGCTCTGCTTCTGTTGGCAATTTCCTCATATTGAGCTCTGACCTCAGCAATGATACAATCCAGGTCCAGGTTTCGGCTGTTGTCCATAGACACAACCACTGAAGTATCTGAGATCTGCGCCTGGAGCTGAGCAATCTCCTGTAAAATCACACAAATTAATATTTAATTTATTTGTGTAGAGGACATTTAAGGAAACATGTATAGCCATGTTCTTGGCTTTTTTTTAAAGTTTATGTTGTGTTTGCAAATAAAAAGCATATTAATCAATAATAAACAATCTTTATGCCATCTATCTTAAGTGATAGGTTTTTTGTTTGGTTTATATTCCTATGTATCGCAACTGTTACAATTTAGTGTTGGGTGCCTTCCTCTAACAATTGTGGCTGGCTAACCTTTATGTTGTATTTGCAAAACAAAAAAATATATAGTTAACAATAATAAACAGGTATTCTCTGATTTATCTTAAGTGATAGTTTTTTTGTTTGGACTATGTTCCTATGTATCATAACTGTTACAATTTAGTGTTGGGTGCCTTCCTCTAACAATTCTGGCTGTATGTAGACGTTAGGAGAATACTAACAAACGTAATATTTACTGAATGTTTAAACTTATTATCAAATTTAAAACATATTTGAATATAAAAATGATAATAAAAATGTTAATCGTTTCAAGATAAATAAGGGATCACAATATTTTATCTAATTTTATTTACCTTTTAGAGCACTTCTGAAATAAACTTAGATTAGTTTCATACCTGTTAATATAGGTGATTGCAGATGATTTATTTAATTGTCATACCAATATATCCTGTGGAGACCCTGTGGTCCCTTGACATTATGTATAATATTTAGGGCTAAGCTTGATATATTCTTTTCTAGATGAAGAAACTTACATATTACCTATAAGAACATTTATTTTCCCAGGGGTACAGGCATTTCACATTTTTGTAACCCAAAATCACAGAAAGAATTTTAGAGAAACTTTTTACCGCATCATACAGAGTCCTCAGGAAGTTGATTTCATCATTGAGGATATTGGCCTTTGATTGCAGTTCAGCTTTGTTCATAAATGCTGAATCAACATCCTAAAAAAGAGAAGAATTAATGATTGCCAGTGACAAGCTTTGAATGAAGCTTTGGATTACATTGTTATGTAACTATTATACTACTGCTATTCTCCACTTTTGGAATTCTGATCATCAGGAAACAAAACATGTTCCCACTTATATAAATATGACTTTTTTCGGAAAGAGACCCCTGTGTTCTTTATCTGCTTTTCATTAATTGTAGTACATTTTTTTTTACAATGTGCAAAGGATTTGAAAATTATTATTTTTTTAAAGGAAAAGAAACATTTGGCATATTAGGTATCACATTGCAAAGAAATAGGTGCTTTGCAGAAAATCCATAGCAAATAAAATTAAACTATCCTTCTCGGATCAATCTTAGGTAAATAGTTTTTTTCTTTGCTTTATATTCTATGCATCATAATTCCCCTCTAAACTGCCAATAAAGACTTGGGTTGGGAAGCAGAAACAGAGCAAACTGAAGCCACTAATCATAAGAAAAAACTTTTAAACTACAGTATTATCGGTGCCTTGTGGTAATCCAGGCACATATGCTAGAAATACAAAATATCACTGTTGACCTCTAAGCATCCAGATCTAATTTTTATTAGGCAGTGATGATATTTTATTAGACTAACACTTACTCTCTTTAGTGCTGCAAACTCATTCTCTGCTGCTGTATGTCTGTTTGCTTCTTCTTCATATCTGGGTAGGAAAGGAAAACAACAACATTTTTTATATGGTAAATCAATTTAGATTAAGTAATTACTAGTTTAAATGCTAGCTGCAGTTTTAAATGGCTGATTGTTAAAAAAAGGTAGATAGCTATCTCAGTTTCATTGATTGGTCTCACTTCCACCCACCTACACCCTTTATTTGGACAGTAAAGAAGCAGCACACCAATGGGCTCATGTCACTGCCACATAACACACCTGATAGGCTTGTGGAGTAATATTATATGCAGATCTGAATTACTGTGTGCTAATAAAGTCTTACTGGATTTGTTCAAGTAACTTAAGACTATGAATTCTACTGTGAATGTCAAGAGTCAAACAAGAGTAGTATTCGTATTTCTCTTCTTTTCTTCTTCAAAAATGTTTATAAATTTAATGAAAGGTGGATTTGAGCTATCATGTTTTAAGAGAACTGAAAAAAAATTCTATCATTCCTATCAGAAACCACTGCATGAAGTTGCACCACAGTAATAGATTTCAACATCAGGTAGAGACACTCAAACTGAACCATTATTGTATTTTTTGGTACTAAGAAAACCTAGGGTAGTGAAAAGAGGCATCCCTTGTGTAACTACATGAACGGAGTCAAAAGAGCGAGAGATTCCAGTGTTCCTGAAAATCTCTTTAAGAAATCTAAAATATCAGGTATACCTTCTCCTTAATTCATCGACTGTTCCCTCCATGCCGTTTCTTTCTGCATCCAGGCGAGCTCTCTCACTTTGCACACTCTCCAGCTGTCTCCTGAGATTACTGATGAAGGTCTCAAACAAAGGTTCAATCTGACACCTGGCTGTATTCTGGTCTTGCAAAACAGCCCACTTGGTCTCCAGCATCTTGTTCTGTTGTTCAAGGAATCTCACCTGAAACAAAAGAGCATATTACATATCTACATAACTGCATTTTCATGAGCAAAGATCATTCTCAGATACCTTACACTCAATATACGCAGAAAGTAGCTATATGCAGAATCCTTAGGAATCTAAAATGGCATATAATACAATTTATTCATGAAGTCAAACTTTAAACTGCAAATTGTTCTACCTACAGTTTATAAAACACAATTTAAATATTTTTCTTAAAAAAAGGACAATGAAAGTTAAATGTGGCTATATTTATTTAGCTACATCTTACTGTGGGAGCTCACAAATGAAAGACCTCACCTTATCGATGAATGAGGCAAACTTATTGTTGAGTCCTTTGATCTGGTTCTTCTCCTCTGTCCTCACTCTCTGAATACTTGGATCAATTTCCAGATTAAGAGGGGCCAGCAGACCTTCATTTATAGTAACAGGGTTGATCCCTCCAGAGCAAGATGAACCACCAAATCCATGACCAAGTGTACCAATACCAAATCCAGATTTATGTCCGCTTTTACCT
>NW_027319155.1:0-3331 GCF_032062135.1 Pyxicephalus adspersus
GGATTTGTCATGTAGTTCCAGCTGGAAGCCAGCAGAAGACGCTCTCACTCGCCAGATTTCTATAGAAAATGCAGGAACCCAGATTAACCAATCAGATGTCACCTGACATCAGTGTACTAAAATCTGATTGGTTTTAGGGTTCTGTGTATCTGCTCCTCCTTGGTGTCAGACCCTCATGGATGACAGGAACAGCTAAACAAATTCCACAATAAATCTCCTGCTTGAATAAAAGTAATTTACAAGCCTGTGGTAGCCTGTGAAGAAATATTTGCCTCATTGGCCCCCAAATCAAGGGCAGATAACAGCTTAGGGATTCTGAAAGTGGTTAAGACAGACCTGGGAACCCTGAGATTCCCAGAACACCCAACACACCCTCGGGGAACTTCCTGTGCAACAGGGAAAATAAAGAATGCAGGGGTGAGGAGTTTGTAACATATAACACAACATGTAGAATGCAGGGATCAGGAGTATGTAACATACAACACAACATATAGAATGCAGGGGTCAGGATATGTAACATAGAACACAACACATAGAATGCAGGGGCAAAGGTATGTAACACACAACACAATACATAGAATGCAGGGGGTCAGGAGTATGTAACATACAACTTAACATACAGAATGCAAGGGGTCAGGAGTATGTAACACAGAACACAACTTATAGAATGCAGGGGTCAGGAGTATTTACCATACAACATAACATATTAAATGCAGGGATCAGGAGTATGTAACATACAACATAACATATAGAATGCAGGGGTAAGAGGTATGTAACATACAACACAACATTTAGAATAAAAGGGTATGGAGTATGTAACATACAACACAACATATAGAATGAAGGGGGTCAGAAGTATGTAACATAGAACACAACATAAAGAATGCAGGGGGTCAACAGTATGTAACATACAACATAACATACAGAATGCAGGGGGTCAGGAGTACGTAACATACAACACAATATATAGAATGCAGGGGATCAGGGGTATGTAACACAGAACACAACCTATAGAATGCAGGGGTCAGGAGTATTTTACCATACAACATAACATATAGAATGCAGAGGGTCAGAGGTATGTAACATACAACACAAATTACAGAATGCAGGGGGTCAGAAGCATTTAACATATAACACAACATATAGAATGAAAGGGTCAGGAGTATGTAACATTCAACACAACATATAAAATGCAGGGGTCAGGAGTTTGTAACATACAACATAACATATGTATGTAACATACAAGACAACAAATAGAATGCAAGGGTCAGGAGTATGTAACATATAATACAACATTTAGAATGCACGCATCAGGAGTATGTAACATACAAAACAGCTTATACAATGCAGGAGTCAGGACATGTAACATACAACACAACATGAAGAATTCAGGGGTCAGGAGGATGTAACATATAACACAACACATTGGATGCAGGGGTTAGGAGTATGTAACATATAACATAATATAAAGAAAGCAGGGGGTCAGAGGTATTTAACTACAACACGACATATAGAATGTAGGGGGTCAGAGTTATGTAACATACAACATAACATATAGCAATCAGGGGGTCAGGAGCATGTAACATATAACACAACATATACAATGCAGCATCAGGCGTATGTAACATACAACACAGCATATTCAATGCAGGGGTCAGGATATGTAACATACACATAACATGTAGAATCCAGGGGTCAGGAGGATGTAACATATAACACAACACATGGAATGCAAGGGTCAGAAGTATGTAACATATAACATAACATATAGAATGCAGGGGTCGGGAGGATGTAACATACACCATAACATATAGAATGCAAGGGTAAGGAGTATGTAACATACAACATAACATAAAGAATGCAGGAATCTGGGATATGTAACAAACAACACATTTGGAATGCAGAGGTTAGGGGTATGTAACATATAACACATCATTTAGAGGGCATGCATCAGGAGTATGTAACATACAACACAACATATACAATGCAGAGGTCAGGATATGTAACATACAACACAACACAACACATAGAATGCAGGGGTCAGGTGGATGTAATATATACCACAACACATTTAGAATTCAGGGGTCAGGAGGATGCAATATATATGTTTTAAATGGATACTCTGAAAGAATTGTTTATACCACACCCTAATATTCACATATACCAAAGGGTTTTCTTTCCCCAACAGGGAAAATTTTGCATGGGTTTTAATGGTGCCAAATATCAACACTAACAACACGATATATGTTAAAAAAAACTATTTGTTGCAATTTATTATACAATATTATAAAAACATATCACAAAACGATAAATGCTTGCAAAATTCAAATAATGACAATTCAGTAATCACATGATTTGTAATGATACACAATAACGTTTACAATGACTATGTTTTTTAACATATATTGTGTTGTTAGTGTTGATATTTGGCACCATTAAAACCCATGCAAAGTTATCCCTGTTGGGGAAAGAAAACCCTTTGGATGCAACATATAATAAAACATATAGAATGCAGGGGTGAGGAGACAACATACAACACAACATATAGAAAGCAAGGGGGAATATGTAACATAAAACACAACATTTAGAAAGCACGCATCAGGAGTATGTAACATACAACACAACATATAGAATGCAAGGGTCAATATTATGTAACATAAAACACAGCATATTGAATGCAGGGGTCAGAGCTATGCAACATACAAAACAACATATAGAATGCAGGGGGTCAGGAGCATGTAACATAAAGAATGCAACGGTTAGAGGTATGTAACATACAACACAACATATAGAATGCAGGGGTCAGAGATATGCAACATACAACACAACATGTAGAATGAAGGGGGTCAGAGTTATGTAACATAAAGAATGCAAGGGTTAAAGGTATGTAACATACAACACAACATATAGAATGCAGGCATCAGGAGCATGTAACAAAGAACACAACATTTAGAATGCAAGCTACAGGAGTATGTACCATGCAACAAAACATATAAAAATGCACGGGTCAGGATATGTAACACACAACACAACACATAGAACGCAGGGGTCAGGAGTATGTAACATATAACACGACATGCAGAATGCAGGGGTCAGGAGTATGTAACATTTAGCACAGCATGCAGAGTGAGGGAATAGAATGCTCTGGCATTATTAGTGGATAGTTATAAATTTCCTGACAGTGGTGTAATTGGGATGAATCAGCCTGCACAGACGACCCCCACCCCACACTCCAGCAGTGTGTTTGTGGGACCCCAGTCACTGAACATTGGTGGTCGGTGGCCGGTACAGAGAGTTTCTGCTCTGTGGCAGCAGCTGTGACCTCTATTAG
>NW_027319155.1:3684-3960 GCF_032062135.1 Pyxicephalus adspersus
TATGCACCCCCATACCCACCTACATACCTTCCATACTACCGATGCACCCCCCATACCCACCTACATACCCTCCATACCACCTATGCACCCCATACCCACCTACATACCCTCCATACTACTTATGCACCCCCATACCCACCTACATACCCTCCATAGCACCTATGCACCCCCATAACCACCTACATACCCTCCATACTACCTATGCATCCCCATACCCACCTACATACCCTCCATACCACCTATGCACCCCCATACCCACCTACATACCCTCCATAC
>NW_027319155.1:4237-4508 GCF_032062135.1 Pyxicephalus adspersus
CACCTACATACCCTCCATACCACCTATGCACCCCCATACCCACCTACATACCCTCCGTACCACCTATGCACCCCCATACCCACCTACATACCCTCTATACTACTTATGCACCCCCCATACCCACCTAAATACCCTCCATACCACCTATGCACCCCCATACCCACCTAAATACCCTCCATACTGCCTCTGCACCCCCATACCCACCTACATACCCTCCATACCACCCATGCACCCCCCATACCCACCTAAATACCCTCCATAACATCTATGC
>NW_027319156.1:0-4508 GCF_032062135.1 Pyxicephalus adspersus
ACTTGAATAGAAGATGTTGTTATGTAATAGAAACATCTTGTATTGACAACTGTACCTGAGCTGTATCTTGAACAATGTACTGTTTGTGTAGAATTGTTCCTGAAAAAAAACTCCCTGGAAAGAAAGGTGCCTAGGCTGTATGTACATATTCATAGCTGTAAATCTGCGTTGTGAGATCTTAGAGTGGGTAGATTTGGTGATGGCAATCTGTTCTTCTTGCTGGAGGCTTTGGCATAAGGAAGCAAAGCACTGCCTTTACCAAGATGGCAGCCTCCATAGAGACACAGTGCAGAACAAGGCATAGTAAGTCAGTATTCGGGAAAGATCAGCCACAGGATGACCAAAGGCACCACTGGTCACTGGTGTTTTGCACCTTGTCTGCCTATCATTTAGGCACCTTCCAAGAGCCCAACTCTAGGCACAACGATATTACCTGCATCTCCTGTAAATGTCAGAACAAGAGGTTTCCTTGTCTAAAATGTATTTTTAACATTTGCATTTAGGGGATGGGAGGAATAAAGCAGTAACGTTCCACTATGATTCCCAACTCCAACCCTAATCCCAACCCTCATTGCTTATGTGTAACCCCCACTAGCCATTATCCAATGCTCATATACTCAAAAGGAAAATATTAGGCCAAAACCAACTCTACCTTTAATCCCAACCCTAATCACCTATGTGTAACACCCACTAACCATTACACAATGCTGATATCCTCAAAATTAAAATTTTGGGCCTAAACCAACTCCAACCTTTAATCCTAACCCTATTCCCCTATGCATAACCCCTACAAACCATTGCCCAATGTGGATAAATCCTCAAAAGGAAAATTTGTGGCCAAAATCAATTTTTGTACAAAAATTTCTGTGGTTACATTGTCAGGCAAAGCAGCTTATTTTTTATGTGCAGGTCAACAAACAAAGGCAGAGTTGGCTTCTTGAAGTGTGGCAGGTCCTATGACTCTTTACAATACCCCTTTTACCCCATTAAAATTTTCTTGCTCCAATTATCCAATATTGGTCTGAAGAGGAAAACCTAATAAATAGCAATATATCAAATATAGTTAGTTCTGAGGCTAGGTGCTGCATCTCTAACCTTTCGCTCCTGGTATTGGCAAATGAGGGCCAATATGGTAAATACAGCCATGCCTTGCTGTCCATTGACCCTAAAGCCTCAGTAACCAGAATAAGAATGTAAATCAGGGCCTGTGACTTCACAAGCTGCATGTTTGTTTCATGACATGAGAAAGTGTTGAAATCAGAGATAGACAGACAATTAGAAATTTTAGAAGCAGGTTGGCAATGAGGGACTATGGTGTACCATGGCAGTGTTAGAGTTTGTCCCATTCCCTGCATTCCCTGTTACCCAAATTTTGCTGGACAGCCAATTGGGAAGTTTCCTTGTAGATAGGCTCCCACGTCGTCCTGGAACCCTCCTTTGTCCCAGCGCAGAGGAATCACTGAGCGCCGCCATTTTCATTTGTCTTCTTTTTCTGGCTATGTCATCCAATCTCACACTGCTCAGCCACAAGATCAGAGGATGTAACCTGTTGTAAGAGAAAAAAAAAAGTGCTGATTTCACTGCGCATGTGATTTTTTTCCCCTGTGTAGGAGAATAGCCCAGATCTCGGCAGCCAGAAGCCTCCTGGTTTGCGTGACTACCCCAGAAAGTTCTGCGCTCCTATTCTGTCTGTACTACCGTGGAGAGAGGCTTCACCATTTTTTCCCAAGTTTTTATGTAAAAAAAAATTTTTGGTGATAGATCCGCCCAAACCTCAACTCTGAACATTGTAGGGATGATTTGGAGTGCTGGTTGTGAGCCAGTGATTTCAATAATTGGCCTCACAAAGGCACTTCTGGCTAAAAATGTCCACATTCCCACAAGGAGACCCCAAATGTTTATAAAAAGTATTCCCAGAAGAGTAAAGTTGCTTATAACCATGGACAATGGGGCTAACTCTATATTATTGCCCATGCTACCCTGTTTCCCCTATGATAAGGCACAGTCGTATATTTTTTTAAATGCCAAAATATGCCCTAGGTCCTATTTTCAGGGGGATGTCTTATTTTTCCATGAAGAATACTACAGTACACATTTATTGTTGAAAATCACTCATGATCACTCATGTTCCATTCATTGTCCCCTTCTGATCACTCTGTGCCATCCATTGTCCCCTTCTGATCACTCATGTTCCATTCATTGTCCCCTTCTGATCACTCCGTGCCATTCATTGTCCCCTTCTGATCACTCATGTGCCATTAATTGTCCCCTTCTGATCACTCTGTGCCATTCATTGTCCCCTTCTGATCATTCTGTGCCATTCATTGCCCCCTTCTGATCCCTCATGTGCCAATTATTGTCCCCTCCTGATCACTATGTGCCATTGATTGTCCCCTTCTGATCACTCTGTGCCATTCATTGTGCCCTTCTGATCACTCTGTGCCATTGATTGTCCCCTTCTGATCACTCTGTGCCATTCTGTGCCATTGATTGTCCCCTTCTGATCACTGACTACGGCCGGGTAACAGACTCAGTTAGGGCAGGGATCAGCAGCTTGCTTGTCCTTCCTGGCGCGGAGTCGCGGGCACGTGCGCGGCCTTTGAAGTTACTTTCTGTTTCGCTCTGCACTGCAGCCAGCACCGAGGAGTCACACAGAGGCACACAGTTACCCACCGTACCACCCGAATTGGAGATTCTTTCAGGCGCAGGTATAGGGGGGTGTCTTATTTGCGGGGGGTGCTTCATTTTATTGTTTTGGGCATTTTATCATCGGGGGGAAACACGGTATTGGAACCTGGTGTTACAGAAGCGACCATATGAGGTCAGGATCTTAAAGACCTTTGGCCATATAGTGTATTTTCAATTTCTACTGCACATCAGTGATTTTTTTTTAGCTATTATTTATCTGGTTGAGATTTTGAAGAAAATTGCTAATTATTGTTCGAACATCATAACATCTTTACTAGAAACAAGAAAAGAATTCTGTTTAAACATTAAATTATGCTTTTTTTGCCAGTCAAAGAAAAGAAAGAAGTCATAAAAACAAAATAGCTAAGAAGACATATTATAAAATAAGATGAAAATAATAAACAATTTATATTACCGCTTTTTCTTTTCTTCAGTGGCTTGCAGCATGAAAAGAAAAAGCACCCAGCATGAGATTCTGAATTGTCACTCAATGCGCCCATCATTGGCACTGCTCGCCATGGGACCTCTCAAACCGCATTTTAGCAGAAATATCTTCTGAAGGGGAAAATCTAATATTTACATCTACTTAGTGCTAAAAAAGAGATGAAGGTGGGTTGTATTCACTGATATGAGAGAAAGAGAGAAGTGTTCATTGGCAAGACATGTTTATGGGAAAAGGAAAATTGTGCAAGCAAATGGAATTTTGTCATTATAATTTGTGAGTGGGGGTTACTGAAGCCTGGTACAGAGATATATCTGAAGCTCCAACATGAGCATTTTAATTTGCATTGTCCTATGTCTAACCATTGCAGGGCCAGGGGTCATTGAAGTCTATGACATTGAAGTCCAGACCACATTTAGTAGGGTTGGCATGCAGTTCCATCATTCAGCGTGGGTACAATTGAGCATCTGTCTCTTCTCATTTTAGCTGTGCTGGTATAGGGCTTTTGGAACCATTTTCAAGTTTACAGTCAGGCCAGGACATTGTGGTTCATTTAGGAAGATACATATTTCCAACACTCACAACTGTAATTATTGTTTCTTGGACTTGTGTATTAAAGGAAACATGTTATAAAAAAAAACTTGGAAGCAGCCATTGCCCAGGTCTAAAACAATACTTGTCTGGATTTATGTTGACCCTTCTGGATCCTTAAGTCTCTGGTCAGTTGGCTAAGGTCCACCAGCTGCCACCCCATGTACATTAAAGCTGCATACACACGTGCAAATATAGTCGTTGGAAAGGATCTTTGACAATCCTTTCCAATGACAAAGCACTGCACGATGCATGAGCGAGTGTTGTACATACAACATCGTTTTGCTCTGTGGGGAGGGGAGGGGAGAGCGACAAAGCGGCACCCTGCTGAACGCTCTCTCTTTTCCCTTGCATTAGGAACGTTCGTCGTCCATCGTCCGTGGATCCGCCAGGACGGTCATTCGGGCGATGGACAACGGGCGCTGTACACACGGCAGACTCTCGTCTGATATCGGCCCTGAGCATTCAATGGACGTGTGTACTTAGCTTCAATTCCTTTACTGACCACAGATGCAGATTTACTGGACTGCAATGGAAGTTGGAAGTTGGAGAAAATCTGTAAAATAAAAATTGCTTCCAAAGCACAAGGCAAAATAAAACCCTCCAAGGGACACTTGTTTCTGGGACAACCCTAAAACTGTAATTCCATTCCCTCTTGGCAAGCCATGCTCTCCTGTTGTATCACCAAGACTATAAATAAAGAAAAATATCCTGGGCAGGGTACATGGATGGTACAGACAGTCTAAACTGGGAAACCCAAAATCCTTTGTGGGAATAAGAGGCCCAG
>NW_027319157.1:0-4508 GCF_032062135.1 Pyxicephalus adspersus
GAAAGAACATCTTGGGCAGTGGAAAATCTCAGGACATCTTAAACAGCTGCTGAAATTGCTTTTCTGTTGTATCTTACTTGTACCTAGCCAATAAATCTCATTTAATATCTTGAGCTTCAAATTAAATATCTCTGTTGCCAGAAAATGGGAGGCCAGGGGTAGGTACAGCATCATAAGAAATAACTAGTGCTGAAAGAGTCTGTCCACCCACCACTAATAATTATTGGGTACATACTAGTATATCAGTTATGGCTTTCTATATCTTATGGATTTATTAACATGTACTTCCATTGGAGAATTTAACTGCACCTCCTTCTCCTAAAGAGCCGCCCCACTTCTCCTTCTCATATTTTAAGCTATGAAATATACATTCCTTAAAAAAAAGGCATGTGGGACTGTCCCCCACAACACTGTAATGCAAGGTTTGAGTAGCTGGGGGCACTGATTTAAATAATAAATGAGGATCTTGATTTCTGATGTCATTGAGAACATTTGCATTTTAACAAAAACATTCTACTATGCTATTCAGAATTTGTAGATATGCACTAATTAAAGATATATGCTCAATAAAACTTTCAGGTGAAATTTAGATGCCTGCATATAGATCATATCATTGTATCAGTGTAATTAACAAATTACTTTTATAGCACCATTGTTATCAGTATGCAATACTGAATATGCCACTTGTTAAAGTAAACAGTCCCATTGGCTAATGGTTGTTAGGAAGCACTCCTTGTTAAAATAAACAAAATGTTCAGGTAGGTGGTGAATGGAAGTCATCCAAGTAGATGGTCAATGCCAATGAGCTAATAAACTCTTACTTGGTTGCGCACCTATGGCAAACTAAATGTACATGATTGGGCCAGGTCTTTGTGTTTGGCAATCCAGATTTGGGTGCACAAGGGAATCTGATTTTCTAAACACCATCTAATGGCTGTGGGCATCTTTAGATGGAACAAGTCAGCTGAGTTGATTTAACTATTATCTGGTGCTTTTCTAGACTTATTTAAATGGAAGAGAGCTTCTAAAAATGTCAGACTGACACTCTTTCTTGTAGTGAAGAATCATTGGGAAATTTCCCAGTATCTATGAACTGCAGTAAAAGAAAAGGAAGAGAGAGTTTGACTGCAATGTATCGCAGACAAATGTAACACAAAGAACATTCACTGTCCAATGTCTTATTTTCGGAATATTGCCATGATGCTCGGTAAAGCTATATCATTACCTGGTAGAATTGAATAGAAGCAAGAAGACACAGGAATTTTAAAAATGGGAAGCATGGGGACATAAAGGGCATGGTTCCTTTGTCACCAGAAAAGTTGCAAATAAAATATGTGTTTAGAATACTTATATATATATATATATATATATATATATATATATGAAAGAGCTAACTAGATTAGTAATCCTTGGCAAACCAACAAGAACTAGGTTCATCTAGGTTATTCTAGGTTAGTGCACATCAGATGTGGGTTACAGTGATGTGCAATGTTGCAAAATCTGGGATATGCACTTTTCTAGAAAAGTAAAAATAAAGTACTTGTTTTAGAGGGTTGGTGAGCTCCAAAGAGGAGAAGAGAAGAACAAGAGAAGTGCTAAATGAATAATTATATATTCTAACAGCATTTTAGGCCTTTTTTTGTAAAAATATTTAAATATTTTAGGGTTCTTTGCACAGTTGACCTGCTGATAAAACCATCCCATACTTATCCTCTGGTTGCAATGCCCATAATTTGGTGTTTGTTGCTTGCCAAATGCTGAGCTAGTCTCTCTACAATGTTGAGATGACTACTCCAGTGTGTATTGTGGGGAAGAACAGGTCATTGAGAAATTGACTTTCTTAATAGCTGCTCTTGTATCTCAGAGACTTAATTAAAATTACAAGACATAGAAACTCTTGTCAAGCCACAGGGGATCTGCATAAGAACATAGTGTACACCTGGAGCAAAATAACTCAACACGGAATAGATAAAATATGTGTTTGAGGCTGGCAAGCAGCTAAGAAATACTTGTGACGGTGCCCAGGTAGCTGTGTGATCATTCTTCCGTTCCTTCCAAATTATAGTCCTGTAAATACTGGGGTGCATTTTATTAGACACCAACTATTAATCAAAAGAAGAAAAGATTAGACTGTTTGTTCATATTAGTGGGTAAAGCCTATAATTTGCAGAAGCAGAATTGTTGTAATATTGCAAGTAATTGTTAAGGAGTATTTCAAATTTCTATATTTATGGAAAAGACTTCTGAATGGTAGTTTTACTGAAATATCGTTTAAAGGATTAGTCTACCAAAACATTTCCTTTATGTCTGATAAGAGTTTTTGATCTTTTAGTATTTATAAGCCCTGATCCTATTCAGTTGAGAAAAGATTACAGTCTATGAAAAGATAAGGCATTTTAAATAAGCAAGGAAAAGCTTGGAATACTTCTTAGAATACTTAGAATAAATTAATACTTCTTATAACTTGGAATACTTATTACGTTTGTAGATTATGGTCCTGTTGACCAATTTCCCCCCAAAAATTGGGAGGGAGGGAGGGAGGGAGAGAGAGAGAGAGAGAGAGAGAGAGAGAACTCCGGTATTACTTATTTGTATGGGCAGAGAACTAAATTGGCTTGTTGGGCTTTAACCCAAGCCAGGTAAAGATGTTTCCAAGATTGTGTACATTAACTGAGCTTGAAACATCTCGAGGTGCTGTGCTTAGCTACAAAGGCCCAAATAAAGACATCCAAAGGTTTCTTTCATGCTGTTGAAAGTACCAGGGCTGTCTTTAGGAAGTACACAATAAGGTAGATCTTTTCTGGTTCTTCACTCCCACATGGTGAGTCAGAACTTCTGGCTCACAAAGAACATGGCCTTGGCAGCAGAAACCCGTGAAAGTGAGAGTGAAATGTAGGCAGTCAGATCTGGAAAAAGCCTGTTCTAAGAAACTTGTACAAAAATAAAACTGTTTTAGCAGTATTTTAGTATTGGGCAGTGTTTAAATTATTTTATACAGCCCCATCAATGTATAATATGCCAATAACAACAGGATTTTATTTCATGGTAACAATTTAATCATTTGCATTGTATTTCTTATGGGAAAAATTTGCTTGGTCTAAGTCCTGTTTGGTATAAGTCCAAGGATCTAGAACAGATTAAGGAGTTATACCAACGTACCACTGTGTTTGCTATTTTAGTAAATATAGAGAATTTAGACTAAAGACTTGAGGGAGCTCTGTTTATAACCGAGGCTTATTCAACCTCCTTGCTTTACTGCTGTTGAAATAAGATATCATGCACACAGAGAATACAGTACTTGTGGTTAAATTGCTGACTTTTAGGTCTGCATTTTAAGAAAGAACAGTAAAGCCTAACCAGTAGAACTTCAAAGCCTACAACAGCCTAGATTTATTCAGAAATCATCTTTCTAATCTGATTTATTCCTATTCTTCTGTGCCGCAAATGACAATCTGAAAAAAAGATGGATAAGCAGGTCCTCTGGGTACTGTAAACTTCAATTTAAATTTCTATGCCAAATCAAATCAAATTATCTCTGCAAAAAGAAAATTCCAGTCCACAGTTCTCCAGACCAGCTTTTTTACTACCCTGAGGACAGGCCTTTTTAACTCCCCTTTGCACAATATTATAGCCTTTGTACCTGTTTAACTGGTATCTACTTAAACCAATTATCTTAAAAGTGAAACCACCCACCACCTTGATAGTTCAGTTTTGAACAGATGCTGGTAGGATAACCATAAACCAGCTCAAACTTCTTAGGAACTCACTTCAGACCTAAATTTACATTTCTACATGCTTGTTGTTGCCATTATAAGGGAAATATATTTTATATTAAAGTTAGTGCAGCTGTCATCATAGGGGGGACTATATGAGGTGATACCTTCTAATAGGTAATTATGTACCCCACCACCACAACAACTACGTATCCTTAAAGAGCATTTCCTAATATTTTTTGCATTGAGAGTGCTCACCTATTAGACATACAATGACCCCCTACCTGTGTTTGGGGCCAGCTCTGACTACTGCACAAATAATTGGCATTCTATAAGAGACAAAAGTAGACATTTTTGGAAATACGAGGTACTAGTTTATATTCAGACCTCTGGTGTCCAGTCATATGTAAAGTGATGTTTTTGAAGCAATCAGCCTATAGCAGGTGAAATGACCCAATTTAAAAGAAATGTAGAAAAGATTCACCAAGAAATATACATACCGTGACTAACCACTTCTTTCCTTTACAGTGACAGCAATTACAAAATGACCATTTCCATGGCTGACTGGCCATCTGCAGCAGCAGAGGTAGGTACTGCAGTAGAGATATGTCATCCAAAGTTGAAGATATTGATTGATTGATTGAACTTACTGCAAAACATAAGCTGTGATAATGAGTACTGAGTAATCACTAATATTTACAGGCGTTACAAACGCTTATTAAAGCTTATCAATCCAAAGCTAAGCTCTTCTTGTGCTTTCAAAATGAATAGTCGATGGGGGCTGAGAAATGACAG
>NW_027319158.1:0-4507 GCF_032062135.1 Pyxicephalus adspersus
GAATCCGGCCGGCAGATTCAGGATGCGAGTGGACGCGCGCACTCGAGTCCCGGACCGCGGTAATCCGCGATCGCGGGTCGCGCGTATTATCGCGCTTCCAGCGATCGCGGATTTCAATGATGAATCAGGGGCTATGTCTCTGAACACCTCAGACTTCATTCTGCTGATTCTGTCCTTTGTCACATTATCAATAAACACTAGTGTCCCAGTGCCATGGCAGCCATGCACGCCCAAGCCATCACACTGCCTCCGCCATGTTTTACAGATCATGTGCTATGCTTGGGATCATGAGCTGTTCCACGCCTTCCCCATACTTTTTTCTTGCTGGTAAAGCTTGATCTTGGTTTCATCTGTCCAAACAATGCTTTTCCAAAGCTGTGCTGGCTTTTTTAAATGTTCCTGAGCAAAGTCCAATCTAGGCTTTCTATTCTTGAGGCTTATGAGTGTCTTGCACCTTGCAGTGCACCCTCTGTATTACTTCCATGCAGTCTTCTCCTTATGGTAGACTTGGATATTGATACGCCTAAATCCTGGAGAGTGTTGGTCACTTGGTTGTTGTAAAGGGGTTTCTCACCATGGAAATGATTCTGTGATCATCCACCACTGTTGTATTCCGTGGATCTCCAGGTCTTTGAGTGAATTGTCCAAATACTTTTGAGCCCCTGAAATAAAGTGATTGTGTAAAAAAATGGTCTTAGTTCCTCACATTTATATGCAATCTTTTTGTTCAACCCACTGAATTAAAAGGTCTGCTGATCAACCGAATCTGAGTTGTTTCATTTAAAATTAATTGGAACCAAAATTAGAAAAAAGTTATCTCTGTCCAAATATTTATGGACCTAACTGTATATAACCCTGCAGTTTGCGGATTGTAATTTGAGATTCAAGGTAGTATTGCATCACGTATATACTGCAGCGTTATATTTAGCGATAAACCAGGATTGATATCTTTTAACAATTTGAATTATGGTGGCAAAAGTGGGTTACTGAAATGTGGGGTTGAGGGGTGTTTTTAGTGTTTTTGCCATTGAACTGTAGAGTCACTGCCCAAAGTCTATGGCTCTCTTTATTAGGTTAAATAGCTGCCTGTGCCTCCTGTGCCCTAGGGGGTGTTGATGCCTGTGCATTCTGTTTTTGCATTTAGAGCTGTTTGCCTGTGGTGCCCCTGGCCGTTGTCTATGGAACTATGATGTAGATCTAGTTTTGTACAAATATTTGAAAAATGGGGGAAGTGGCGGTGTGAGAAACGTTGGGTGGTGGTATGAAGTCATTTTGGCACAAGAGGCCTAAATGTGGAGTTGCAAGGGTACAACTTGCTGTACAATTAGGCCTAAAGCCCCAAGTGGCTGAAGACAAAGATAAAACATTGGGCCTGATTTAGTAAAGCTCCCCAGTACTGGACAGGACATTTACAAGTTAAGTTGGGTGATCTAGCAAACCTGGAATGGATTTCTTAAAAGTCATGTGCCATTTGTTACCAAATGTTTTCAATCCTAGACCAGATCCATTCCAGGTTTGTTGGATCACCCAGCTTCACTGATGAAAATGTATCCTCTCCAGCCTTGGGGATTTTTAATAAATCAGGCCCATTGTTTTTACACTTCTTTGTCTCCACCCATAACTTGAGGCTTTAGCCCTTATTGTATAGTAAGTTGTACCCCCGTGCAGCTCCACATTTAGGCCTCTGTGTGTTGCCATTTAAATTTTGAAAGGATACAGATCCAATTTCTTAGGAAGACATCTCCATATGCAAGTTAAAAAAAAAGTTACTGTGAGAGTTCTGAGGTTCTCCAGCCTCAACTACAAATGAACTGTTTGTATTGTTTATAAGTTCTAATAATGATATTTGGAGAACCCAATGCTATTTTTTTTTAACATTTTATTTTTAACACATTAAGACAGTACAGAACAACATTGTAAACCCATCAAAGGAGGTAGGGGGAATTATTTGGAGGACATCAGAGAAAATGGGGGGGGGGGTGTCTCAAAGTTATCATAAGTCCAAAGAGTCCAGACTAGTAGCAAAAAATAAAAAATATAAAAAAGCAAAAAAAAGGGGGGGTAAAAAGTCCCAGTTGTAGTGTCCTTGGTATGGTCCAGAGTAATAGAGTAAAAAAAAACATTATTTATTAAGGGAGGGAGGGAACAGTGGTAGGGAAACAGGCATAATGTTTAACACCTCAGGCACTTAGTAGGCTCTTTTATTCATCATATTCCTGAAAGGCTATCCATGGGGCCCAGGTAGACAGGAATTTTCTATCATATATACCAGAAGTCCTCCAGAGATCCTCCATCAACATAATTTCATTACCCTTGTGAAGCCAGAGCTTAACAGTGGGGGGCTCTGTCTTTTTCCAGAGCTTGGTATACAGGTCTTGGCCGCGTTTAGGAAGTGTTTAAGCACCTAATTCTGATATACCTTCTGGAGGCAGTCATTCAGGTGGAGGAGAAAAAACACTGGGACCTCAGGGATCTCCCGGACAGACACTTTCCAACACACCCCTCTGATCTCGGCCCACAAACCTTTCAGGGCCGGGCAAGACCAAAATATATGTAGCATGGATCCCGTGGCCCCACCTCACCTCCAACACAGCCCAGACCCTGTTGGGAATATTGTGTGTAACCTATCAGGAGTCAGATACCATCTAGTCATGATCTTGTAGTTTGTCTCCTGCACTCCGCTGACGTCTGGTGTGCCGAGCGTATAATCTGTTCACATTGGGAGGGGCGGAATGTGATCCCCAGCTCACTCTCCCAAGAGGCCAGAAAAGAGGATGAGAACTAAGTGGAGAGTTGAGCATGATTAGTCTCTCAAAGACTGACAGAGTCTCCTAAATGTAGGTGCAGGTTGCAGAGATTGCAGAAAGTGTGATAATTGCGCCGCCCTACAGAGGACAAGACCGAAGGGTAGGTCAATATCTATATATTCAAAACTGTCTTTAAAATGCAAGTCAGAGGGAACAGAACCAAAGTTTTCTCTACATGCACCTCTCATCTGACTGTGGTTTTCGTATTTTATGGCTCTGTTTTTTTCAATTATTTTCAGGCAAAAGCTACTCATCATTTTTCTGCTGACAAAGTGGCCCCCGTCTTTTACACGGTGATCATTCCTCTCCTCAATCCTCTGATTTACAGCCTGAGAAGCCAGGATTTCAGAATTGCATTTCACAATGTTTCTAAGAAAATCTTTTCAAGGCAGTACAGACTTCACCCAAGCTAAACCCTCCTTCCTATAAAAACAGGGAACGTTAAATGTATCACTAGGAAATTTCATAGTTTTTAATATGTTTGTAAGGTATGAAAAAATGTTTTCCAGGCAACAAACAATACAAACAGAAAACTACAATAACATGTCCTTCCTAGTAGAGCAGTTTTACAAGGGAATGACATAAATATGACATCATATAAAAAGTACATATGTATTGTCAGGAAGTTATATTGAGGGAAGGATAGAGGCAGACAAGCTTTTATAGGCAATGCAATGTTTGTGTTTATTTTTATGAACAGTTAATATGTGGTCCCAAATCTAACAAAGACCAACTATTTTAAACTCCCTAGCGATAACTCCGAGAGTGACTCGGGGTAGAAAAAAGTTGGTTAAAGCGGTAACCCCGAATCACACTCGGGGTAGGTAATCCTATGGAAGTAATAGTAAATACAGCCTTACAAGATCCGCCGGCGTCCCGCGTCATACATTGCCGCAATCTCTGCCTTCTTCTCTCTTCCTCTGGCCGGCTTCTGCACCCGATGAGTCACCAGGGAGTTCCCGGTGACGTTGGTGCGTGTGTGCGTTGCTGGCGGGGCGGGAAATTCAAAATCCATTTGTGCCGACATATTACACAGTGCTGTACAAAGTCCATAGTCATGTCACTAGCTGTCCCTCAAAGGAGCTTACAATATATTGTCCCTACCATAGTCATATGTCTTTTATAGTCTAGAGTCAATTTATATGAAGCCAATTAACCAAACTGCATATTTTTGGAATGTGGGAGGCAACTGGAGTACCCGGAGGAAACCCATACAAACATGGGGACAGCCTGCAAACTCCATGCAGATAATGTCCTGAACAATCTCAAAGTAGGGACTTTTAAGGCACTTCAGATAAAACAAAAAAACTAAGTTTTAATTTCCAAATTAAAAACTCACACAGTTTAAATTACATATAAAAGACATGTTTGTCACAATACCATTCTCATTAGGTTTCGATGCGTTTTGCAAAGTATCCGCTTCTTTAGAAAACAATTGCAGAGACCTAAGCAATAAACGTAATATAAATTTTAAAAAAACGATAATAGCATTTTCAAATTTGCACCATTGTCTCAAAATAAATGCACTTACTTATTGCATTGAAAATAGTCAATTCCCACTCAATGTGGATACCTTCTCCTATCAAACATTGCGCATGGGGAAGAAAGGAGGAGAGCAGCCCTTAATGCAACAACACCAGACCTATAGTGGTCATGAACCCCAAGCTGGAGGCAAACCTACAAACATGTTATATACATTT
>NW_027319159.1:0-4507 GCF_032062135.1 Pyxicephalus adspersus
CTGTCTGTATTAGTCTGTCATTTGCAATCCCTATTTAATGTACAGCGCTGCGTAATATGTTGGCGCTATATAAATCCTGTTTAATAATAATAATTTAATAATAATAATATCTGACGTAATGCTCTATGTTGCTTTGAAACTCTTGTCACAAGGTTAACTTGTGTTTTGAGTTTTTCTTTATTTATTTTTTCAAGAATTTTTCTTTATTAAGGGATATGAAAATACAAAATCGTAGTAGCAAATAAAAACAAACATAAACTTAACAAAATTACATACATTCATTTTGTTTTGACTTAGGAAATTAAGAAGACACCAGTAAGGTGACTATATAGAACAAAACAGTCAAGAAGAAAGGAAGAACAGAATAAGAAAGGTGGAAAAGGAAAAAAAAGTACAGAAAAAAGAAAGTACAAAGTACAAAAACAAAAAGACACATATACCAGCCAATGTTATACACAAATAAAATACATATCCAGTGTCGGAGTAAGAAAAAGAAAAAAAGGGAAAAAAAAGAATATCCTAAATACAGCAATACCTCTTGCCATACGTATCTACACATCTAAACCAGTTTCGAAATTTAAAGGAAAATATTTACAACACACTTCTTATGAGTAGACCACACTTCCCAGTTTTTAAGAAATTGCTTAAACCTATTTTGAGTCAAAGCAAATATCCGTTCATAAGAACAGTGAGCATTAATATCTTTTACTACCTCGGTCACCGTGGGCACATTCAGACATTTCCACTTACGCAATATAGACAATTTGGCACTTAGTAGAACATGAATAACTACTGCATACTAGTTAGCATAGGGATTACATCCAAGCCCAAATGTAAGATCACTAACTCAGGGTAGCTTAAATATGGGTACTCGAAATCTCCGAGACCAAAGTAAAAATTTGGTTCCAGAAAGATCAGACCGAAATATAATACCATAGAATATGTTGTAATGTACCAAGTCCACCACATTCTCTCCAACAGATATTTGTGCTACAATCTGAGAATTATGCCAGCCTAACCGGAGTCAGATACCAATGATTCACCACTTTCTGGTACATATCCCAGTGGTCTGCACATTTAGTAACTTGATAGGTCACATTTAAGGCGGGTTGCCAAGTACCATCCATGATGATTAGATTAAGTGCTTTTTCCCACTTTCGCATCGCCATCGACTACTTAAATCCCAGGTTGAAAGATTTTTTCTTTATTTTAACCTCTTTGTATCAATCTAGATCTTAAATCTTTTGCAGCTACTTCAAAATCGGTTTTACTTGAGCAAATTCTACGTATTTGCAGGAAAAGAGAATATGGAATGTTATATTTTAATTCTTTAGGGTGTGCACTCTTTGCTGATAAAATAGTATTTTCAACTGTTGATATCCTTTATAATTTAAACATATTCTCTGAATTTATTTCAAACTGGATATCAAGAAATAAAATAATGGATTAATTTACTTCAATCGTAATTTTAGATTGTATTCATTATATTGTAAACAATCAAAGTATTTTGGTAATTCAAGAGAACTAGTCTGGATGAAAAACATATTGTCGATGTACCTTTGCCACAATAAAATAGGATTACTAGCATTTTACATGTTTATTATTTTTTTGGTAGCTATTGATGCCTAAAAAGTCCCATTGTTTGTTGTTTTGTTCTGATTTGATTATTTCCTAATACTGATAATTCACACGTACCCTAATAAATAATCAACTGAATGATCTGTGCAGAACATGAGGCGAATCTTTCAAATCCATGCTACTGCTCCCATTGGCTGGCCTATAGTAGAGCCCTTACAACTAGTTGTCTGATTTCTGGTGTTGAGGGACCTAAAATAGATATGTACTTTGTTGATTTAAGGCAAATTATTAGAGTTTGGTGCATGGTAAGAAGTAAAGTAGGTACACTTTATACTTCATGTGATATCAGATAACTAGAGGATACCTAGAACAATTGTAATTTTTAAATTGCTTGAATAAGGTAAACCTATAGAGGGTAAGTCTGTGAAGGTTCTCTTTTATCCAGGTCATTAAATAGATATCTAATAGTAGTTAGACATATTCAGCCAAAATTGTTCCTGTGATGTTCAAAACGTTGAGCAGCCTATCCAACCTGCCTCTTTAATTCAGTTTACTGTAATATAAATATTTAGAAATTGAGCTACAACTTTAAAAAATGCAATAATTGAAATATACAGATTTTATATCTAAACTCAATATAAGGATTTTGCAAATATTAGGTGTCCTAGCTATTAACAAAAATAATCATAAAAAAAATGTATAGCAAATTGAACAATGCCAAAGTCTGGCTAATTACCACATCACACATAAAGACCCAAATAGATTTGTTGGATCCCAGATTTATTTTACCATTTTCTGTTTACATTTTACTTTTATCTAGATGATTTACCCAAGAATAGTTAGGTTGATTTAGTAGTTTAGTAGGTTTTGCTTAAATGTGTTAATTTCACATTTTTTATATAATTATATGGTCCTAGTACAGAACTCTAACATACACATTTTTGAATCAGGAAGCCCCTGATTGCAGACTGGCACTAAATACCACGTTATCATATAAGTGGTTAGAGACCGAAGGGGGTTAGAAGGAGTTTTGAGTAGAACGTGTTCCTGAGGAGCTGAAGACCACTTGGGATTACTCACATTGCTTGTAGAGCAGGTGTCAGCCATGAGCTGTAGAGGGACATAGATGGCAGATGGCAGAGCAAGACATAGGCCAAGAGGTGAGACAGGTCAGCAACAGGTAAGCAGAAAAGAGGTATAGTCAGAAGACAAGTGTGGTCAGCAACAGGTGGGAAGGAACAAAAAGTGGTCAGGAAACAAGCTGCATCAGTAATAAGCAAAAACAAGCCGTGGTTAAGAGACAGTTTGGCCAAGCAGCAAATGAGCAGGAACTGGTTAAGGTACTCAGGTCTACAGAATGAGGAGCTAAAGACCTTTTAGGTCTTTACTTTCCAAGCTCTGATATTGAGCAGTAGAGGCCTTCTGGTACAATTTCTGGGACTGGCTGCTCACATCTTTTGGGATCTCATTTGTGCAAAACAATAATGATTCCTCCCATTAAACACATATATTTTGACTAATATTCTATCCACTTTAAAAAAAAAAAACATGGGGCACAGTTTTTACTAACACCAACTATGGGGCCCCATATAATGCACTGTTAGAACACCATTATTACTCCCACTGACCACTGATGCTGGTGTAATTTAACTCCAAGTCACTTTTGACCTAGGGGGTATATTTTTACTCCTACCAGCCACAGTCCAACCCCTGAACAGCTTTTCTATACACTCCAGAAGAGGCTAAAGCTGTCTACATTGTGCTTCAATAGAATTACTTTACAGGAAATATAGTGAGCGACTGCAGCCATAACAGTGTTTTGTGCGTGTGTATACATCCCTTTTATAAAACAACTTGTTTTCAGCCTTAATTTATCTCCTTAAAATTCAGTATTAAAAAAGAATTCATTAAGTATGTAAATCTGGAATTTAGACCATAATTGACTCTATGTAAGCTGGCACCAATTAAACATGAAAAGATGTCATTTGCAGAGAGCCAAAAGTTCAATTTCTATTACACGTGAAATGCAATTTTCTGCTGTCTTTGATTTATCGCTGTTAGGAGCATTGTTCAAAGAAGCATGTTATATTTCAATAGAGAAATATTGTTTATTCATTAATATTTTAAAACCAGTTTATTGCCATTCCCGCCTCTCCCTGCATAAAAACTTCACATTTAAAACATGAATTAATGAACACATTTGGAAAGTGTAAGGAGATCCCATAACCCTTCATTTTTCATCTTGAAGCCGCGGGTAAAAAAAAAAAAAATATATATATATATATATATATATATTTAATAAATTTTCTTCTTTTCCAGCTTTTTTACCTTAAATAATATCAAGAAAGGAATATGAAATTTTTCTGACATATTTAAATAAACACAGAAGATAAGAAAGCTTTAGACTTTGAAAACCAGCTCTTTATGGTCTCATCTTAAACAGTACAGCTATAATTCCCCAAAATTTTATATATAGGCAAAGACGTTACAGGCTGAAAAAGGGTTCAACAGGACAGAAGCGAAATGTAAAAGTACATGATAATATATCATCCCAAAAAACAAGAATTAAAGAGCCCTTCTGTTCAGTTTTATTTTTTTTTAAACAGTGATTGTATTTCCTTATATTATTTATATAAAAGAAAGGAAAAAACAATTTCAGTTAACAAATGTATATTTTACAGTTACATTTACAACGTGAGAAAAAAACTCCTGCAAAGTAAGCTACCTTGATTTCTAGGTAACTTGAAACATGAAGGAAAAAAAAAAGGGGGAGAATAAAGGGGTAGTCAAAAGATCAATGTAACAAGAAGGGAAGAAAATTCAAGGAAAAAGATAAAAGGGAAAAAAGGGGGGACAACCAAGAGACCAATGTGCATATAAATTATGTGCATATAAATATATATATATATATATATATATATATTTTATA
>NW_027319160.1:0-4506 GCF_032062135.1 Pyxicephalus adspersus
TGGTCCCTGATAGTCATTTCCACAGGGACAGTATATGATGGAAGACTTAAGTCAAAGAAGCCTGGTATACAGTCACACTATGAATAGTATTAACTGTTAACTTTTGTTGTTAACTTTTAAGGAGTTGTGGTCCCTGCCATCTCCAAAGAGACAGTATATGATAGAAGACTTCAGTCAAAGGAGCATGGTAACCAATCAGTATCATATTAACTATTGTGACACGTTTCACACTCTTGGGGCTTTCTCATGAGGTCTAGACCAGTCGTCATCAACCTTTAAGGTGTATGGGACCTCAGTCTCTGCCATCTCCAAAGGGACAATGTATGATAGAAGATTTCTCTCAAAGAAGCCGGGTATACAGTCAGCATCATATGAAGGGCATGACCCATTTCGCTCTCATTTTGCTTTCTCATAAAATCTAGACAAATGTTTGTCAAATTATAAGGAGTATGGCCCCTTCATCTGTGGTCCAAAGATACAGTATATGAAAGAAGACTGTTAGAGACCTCAAACATAGTGGAGGAGATCTGCAGATACTGTAGATGTACAACAGAGATGGTTGGAATCATATTATGCACTGCACGAGGTAGTTAGGGATTACAATGGTCACTAGAGATAATTTCATTATAAAAACTACACAAATGTATGCTTCCACTACTTACTGCTGTGTTCTGCAGAGGGCCTAAGGTTGGGCACCAATGCTCCAAACCCCTAGTACTTACCTTCTAGACCTTTGTCAGTAGGGTGCAAAACGAGTAAAAGTAATTATCTAAAGCTGACTGTATACCATGCTTCCTAATAAACAACACATGCATCAATTTACAGGGCACCTTTGAAGACTCCTGTCTGTGTGCATTTTACCCGCCATACTGTTCCTGGAAAACAGTTGTAATTAGTGAAATGTCCTCAAGTGGGCAGTATTGAGTTGGGGCACTGTAGTACAGAGTGGAGTGGAAGATGTGGAGTGGGTGGAGTCAGGCTGAATACAAAATGGACTTGCAGGTGGGGTGAGTTAGTGACCCTTGCATGAGTTCAGCAGCCCCTGACCATGGACTGAAAGTGAGGGAAAATCCAACATTTATAGTTGTCAGAATTATCTAACAATAAATATCTCCTTTTTTATTCTCCTATAAAGTAAAAAGGTAAAAATAGAAATATATATATTTTTTTACAAATCTGTAACAAAAATTCTCCTAAATTATATTTTAAACTGTTCTTGAAAATCTGTGGTGTAGTTGGCATTTTGACCTGTAGGTGTCAGCGTTGAGCCGGGGCGCTCCGCGCTGTAGTTCAGTTGAGTGGGCGGGGTCTGGCTTAATATGGAACGAGTATGCAGATTAGGGGGTTTAGTGACACTTGTCAGGCTCTCCGCAGCCCGGACACTCCGCTCTCCTTATGGCTGGACGCCGGGTGACAGCCGCTGAGCTCCGGAGCCAGTGCTCCTCGGGCGCCTGCTGGCTCCTCCGGGGCAGGAAAGTGTACGATGTGTCTTCCTTTGTCCGGCTGCACCCCGGTGGGGAGAGACTGCTGCTTGCACGGGCTGGGACAGATATCCAGAAGGACCTGGATGGACCACCGCACCGACACTCAGAAAATGCCCTGCGCTGGCTGGAGCAGTATTATGTGGGCGACCTGGAGCCCGAGGAACAGGAGGAGCCAGGACAGCAGGTGAGCAGCCACAGGTGGAAGAAGGGTCCATGAGTGGTGCAGGGATGACATTTGTAACTTTCTATAGGAGCGTGTAGAATATGTACAGGTCTACTTGTCTAAATTTAGGAGCATGTAGAATATGTACAGGTGTACTTGTCTATATATAGAAGCGTGTAGAATATGTACAGGTGTACCTGTCTATGTATAGGAGCATGTGGAATATGTACAGGTGTACCTGTAAAAGTATAGGAGCATGTAGAATATGTACAGGTGTACATGTCTATGTATAGGAGCGTGTAGAATATGTACAGGTGTACCTGTCTATGTATAGGAGCATGTAGAATATGTACAGGTGTACCTGTCTAAGTATAGGGGCATGTAGAATATGTACAGGTGTACCTGTCTATGTATAGGAGCGTGTAGAATATGTACAGGTGTACCTGTCTATGTATAGGAGGGTGTAGAATATATACAGGTGTATCTGCCAATGTATACGAGCGAGTAGACTATGTACAGGTGTATTTGTCTATGTATAGGAGGTTGTAGAATATGCACAGGTGTACCTGTCTATGTGTAGGAGGGTATAGAATATGTACAGATGTAAGTAAGTGTAAGTGTGTGGAATATGTACAGGTGCACCTCTCTATGTATAGGGCTGTATGGAATATGTACAGGTGTACTTTTCTATGTATAGGAGTGTGTGAAATATGTACAGGTGTATCTGTCTATGTATAGAAGCGTATAGAATATATACAGGTGTACCTTTCTATGTATAGGAGCGTGTAGAATATGTACAGGTGTATCTGTCTATGTGTAGGAGGTTATAGAATGTTTACAGGTGTACCTGTCTATGCATAAGAGGGTATAGATTGTGTACAGGTGTACCTGTCTATGTATAGGAGGGTATAAATGTTTACAAGTGTACCTTTCTATGTATAGAAGGGTATAGAATGTGTACAGATGTACCTTTCTATGTTTAGGAGGGTGCAGAATATTTACAGGTGGACCTGTCTATGTATAGGAGGGTATAGATTGTGTACAGGTGTATCTGTCCTGTATGAGATGATTTTCTTTGTATAAAATGGTAAAGAATGTCTGCATGTGCACCTGTCTTGTATGAGAGGGTATATATTGTGTAAAATTGTATTTTTCTATGTATAGGAAACTATAGAATGGGTATAGGTGTACCTGTTTATGTAAATGATGGTAAAAAATGTGTACAGGTGTACCTTTTCTGTACAGGACTGAATAGAATGTGTACAGGTGTACCTGTCCAGTATTTGGGGAGGCATAGAGTGTGTACAAGTGTAAATGAGGGTATAGAATATGTACAGGTGTACCTGTATATGAAGAGATAGAATATGCACAGGTGTAACTGTCTATGTATATGAGGTTATAGAATATGTACAGGTGTACCTGTCTATGTATAGGAATTTATGGTATTAGTATAGGTTTACCTATCCTGCATAGACTGGTATAGAATGTTTTACTTTACCTGTCTGTATGTAAGAGGGTGTAGAATGTGTTCAGGTCTACCTGTCCTGTATTGAAGGGAATATAGTGGGTACAGGTTTACCTGTCCCATATAGAAGTGTATATAATATGTAAAATATGCCTGTGTATGTGAAGCAGGCTTTAGAATGTATACAGGGGTTACCTGTACTGTATAGGAGAATATAGAATGTGTACAGGTGTACCTGTGCTGTATAGGAGAGTTTACAATATGTACAGGTGTACCTGTCCAATATAGGAGAGTAAAGAATATGTACAGGGGTATCTGTCATCTATGTAAAGTGTTCCTGGATGGGGAAGTACCCCATCCATGCCTCCAGATTGCCTTCCGAAAGAGCCACATGTCTAAATCTCTGCCACTGCTCATAAGTTCCAGCTCTTGGTCATGGTTGGACTTTGCCAGGTCCCACCATCAAGTCAAATGCCCACAAACGCAATCTTTGGCAGTATCTTGCAAATCAGAGAGTGTTTTATTCAGTAAAAGCCACATAAAATACAACTAGCATCACATGAATAAGCTGACGCATTTCGCACCCTTAGTACTAACTCATAAGGTCTAGGCCAGTGAATGGTAACTTAAACAGAGCATGGGGCCTCAGGTGTGGTCCATGACAGCTCCAAAAGGATAGTATATGGTAGAAGACTATAGTCAAAAAATCAAGGTGTACAGTCAGTATCATATGATGATCTTAACGCATTTCACACCCGTAGCACCTATTCATAAGGTCTACGTCAGCGGATGTTAACTTTCAAGGTGTATGGGGCCCTCAGCTGTGGTCCCTGACAGTCATTTCCACAGGGACAGTATATGATGGAAGACTTAAGTCAAAGAAGCCTGGTATACGGTCAACACTCTATGAAAAGTATTACGCGTTTACACATTGGTTCTTTCTCATGAGGTCTAGATTAAAGGTTGTTAACTTATAAGGAGTATGGAACCTCTGTTGTGGTCCCTGCCATCTCCAAAGAGACAGTATATGATAGAAGACTTAGGTCAAAGGAGTATGGTGTACAATCAGTATCAGTTGCAGAGTGCAGAGGTCAGTGGTATGTAATGCAGAGTGCAGAGGTCAGTGGTATGTAATGCAGAGTGCAGAGGTCAGTGGTTTGTAATGCAGAGTACAGAGGTCAGTGCTTTGTAATGCAAAGTACAGAGGTCAGTGGTATGTATTGCAAAGTACAGAGGTCAGTGGTATGTAATGCATTGTACAGGGGTCAGTGGTATGTAATGCAGAGTACAGAGGTCAGTGGTATGTAATGCAGTGTACAGAGGTCAGCGGTATGTAATGCAGTGTACAGAGGTCTATGGTATGTAATGCTGAGTGCAGAGGTCAGCGGTATGTA
>NW_027319161.1:0-4505 GCF_032062135.1 Pyxicephalus adspersus
GTTTAGATGCTACTTTTTGCTAAGGGGAGGATATAGGGAAGAGAACTATGTATTCTAACAAGCACACACACAATTGTGGACTATACACAGACTCTATAAAACTTACTATACTATGACAACTTCTGGAGAGAGGGAGGATAGAAAAAGATACTGCTGCTGAACTTGTATTTGCTCAGTGGCTTACTGTGTAACATCTATGTAGAGGACATAAACAGTGTTCTCTGTGTGGTTTGTGTGCTGTGAGTGTGTGACTGCTGACTAAGCAGTCCCTGGAGCAGAAACTGACACAGAGCTATTCTGGTCTATGGAGAGGGGAGAATGAGCAAGAGGCACCCCTCTGCACCCTAATAGCAGTCGTTCCTATTTGTCCTTTAGCAATTCAGCAAAATGGATTAAAGGCAGGAAAGCTGGAGTAGTTTAGCAGGATTTTTGTGTAGTTGGGGTAGCTGTTAAGTTGCCGGTTGTTGTGATAAGCATTGGAGAAGCACCTGTTGTTGGCTTTTGTTTCAGACTGGTATTGCATTCTCATACAGGTCTATAGAAATTTAAAACCTGATTGGAACAGGTAAAATGCAGGTCAGATACGTCTGAATAAAATTAATTCTGAATAGTCCCAAAAACAATCCAAAATGATGATATTGACATGACTCAAAGCCCAAGAACTATGGGCCTTTGGGGGAGGGGGTGGGGCTAAGCTAGACCAGTGATTACCTCTGCTTCGTACACACTTCCAATTATTATCGTTGGAAAACGAACGACGAACGATCGTATAGCACCGATCCTGCACATAGAGATAACGACACGATCGTTCGTAACTCTTGTACATTGGTGTTTTGATTTATTGACCTATCCACAGCTCCACCACTTCATTCATTTGCACAAAACACCATGTTTGAGCATACCAACACGTGGGCAATATCTGACTGTTTTCTGGTCTGACAGCCTACATTAGCACGTGTAAAAATTGCTCACATTTCCTGCTTCTTTTTTTTTATATTTATAGTGCTTCACACTGTTTACCTTTTGTATTTGTCCTTCCCCTAATGTGAAAATAAGCTTTTGTTAAGGGAAAAATAACAAGGTCAGTTATACACAATGCAACTGCAAACAATACATATTTTTATTTGTTCTTTTTTGTAGAAAAAAAAGTACCATAATGTATACCATGTAAAGCCTTAACTGTAAAAATGTACTTTTTATTCTCTTTTGTTGAAATGGATATACATTTCATCTAAAATTCAAACATTTGTAGCTGACTACGTTCTTTTTTGTATTTAATTACTAAATGGCTCACAATAAAGTACAATTTTTTTTTAAGAAAGCAAGATCCACCAAAATGTTGGACAGAAAAAGGCATATAAACCTTTAAATAAAATTTGAAAATGTAATGAATATTGTTATTTGTGGACTTAAATTTATAGCTGGTAAAACTTCTTTGTACAGTTAGGTACATAAATATTTGGACAAAGACAATTTTTTTCTAATTTTGGTTCTGTACATTACCACAATTATTTAAAATAAAACAACTCAGATGCAGTTGAACTGCAGACTTTCAACTTTAATTCAGTGGGTTGAACAAAAAGATTGCATAAAAAAGGGGGAACTAAAGCCTTTTTTTTTACATAATCACTTCATTTCAGGGGCTCAAAAGTAATTGGACAATTGACTCAAAGGCTATTTCATGGGCTCGTGTTATGTCATTATCAATTAGGCAGATAAAAGGCCTGGAGTTGATTTAAGAGGAGGGGATGCTGTTATGTGGAAGATTTTGATGTGAACAGATAACATGCGGTCAAAAGAGCTCTCGGTGCAGGTGAAACAACCCATCCTTAGCTGCAAAAACAGAAAAAACCCACCTGAGAAATTGCTACAATATTAGGAGTGGAAAAATCTACAGTTTGGTACATCATGGGAAAGAAACTAAGCACTGGTGAACTCAGCAACACCAAAAGACCTGGACGTCCACGGAAGACAACAGTAGCCTAAAGCCTTCTGAACTATCTCACATCCACGTTGTATACACTTTGGAAATCTCTAGTAGAGGCAGCCTAGAAACACTTTATCTTTTAGTTGTTAGTAAAGGCAATGATCAGCAATGTTTACTGTTAAAACACTACCAGTGCCAATTTAAAACCTGATTACTCAGATGTTGCAGCTAAAATAAATTAGTTATTTTACAGTATGCTTGGTTTAGATTGACATGTTCTTTCAATTATCTTTGTCCAACAGCTGCAGGAGTGCATCAGTTTATAGATCTATATTCATGCTAAATATGTCCGAGAATTGTAATATGATCATTAGTGAGGGTTTTGTTTTACTTTGGGCTGTAATCATTTGTTTAGAATCTTTGGAAACATGTTAATTGCCTCCTTAGCAGGAGAATGTGATCACCCAAAAATAATTATGGACAGACACCTTATGTTCCAGTTTACTGAAGAGTAAATAAGTAATAGGGAGAGCAGAGTGAGAGTAGGCAACTGGGAATTGATTCCTACTTTAATTGGTACCTGGGTAAGTAGGTCATAAATGAGCAAGATGTGTTTGAATAGTTTATATAGGTAGTGATATATTATGTAGTGATACAGAAGTTTTGAATGGGCATTTTTATTTTTACTGTAAGCTACTAATAAAATTAGGTTACACTATTTTTGGTTCTCTTTTGATTTTAAGTATGTTAATTTTTTAGGTTGAAAAAACAGATATTTAGGTTGTGCAGAAAAGCCAAGTAGGCTTGAGTTGTTCTTGGAGAAAGAGCTCCTCTGAAGGTGAAAGACCAGCTGATATTCTTTAATAGCTCCTTTTTCTTACCTTCCTCTATAATACCCACTGCTGTTCCCTGTGTTGCTCTAACATCACCAACAGTGAAAAAAACTGTAATAGTTTATATATTACAGACTTACTGTAGTGTATCACAACACCATACATTCATCTGTGTTCATATTCACATGCCTTTGGAAATATTGACTTTTTTTTTTTTTTTTTACATGCGTGTTTACATCTGTGTGTCCCTCACACACCTATCTAGGATTTGTCTACCCTTGTTGTATTTATTTGTTGTAACGGAGACATTCATGTACAAGACTGAATGTATGTAAGTAGTGGAAAGGCTCATTGCTATTCTAATAGTGTGACAGCACTTCCTCAGGAAGACTATTGAATCTTTGGCATTCATTCCCAATGCTGATGTGATAACAGAATAAAAGAAGCTTTGCAGCTGATTGAAGTCAAGTAGCTCGGTCATTGTAGAAGCTCACTTGAAAATCACTTCTAAATACTGTTTTTGTTGGAAGGTTGGGTCAATAATCTGTATGCATAGAACTTGCTCTGCAGAAAGCAGGATAGCATGATTAAAATGGTGTGCATTCATTATAAAAAAAAAAAATAAACAGCATCTACCAATACCATTCACCTGCGTAGTTCAGCAAAAATGTAGCATTATTTAAATATGAAATTTAAAATTGGAATTCTGAATACAGTGTTTATCTACTTGTCAGTCATGATCAGCTTAAGAAAAGTGCTCAGTTCTTCACTAAATATATAATCAGTGATGCCCAGGTTACCAACTTTCAACGCGTGGAACTCAACATGCATACATACTTTTCATCAGCATCTTTTTTGGCTGTTGCACATTAGATTTTGATAGATAAACTTAGTAAACCAAAGCAATTAGGTTTTAGCCTATATAAGAAAAATTGAAGTTGACACTTGATCGGTTGCTATAGGTTTGTACGCTTACCTCCATTTTCTTCTTTATGCAAGTGCTGCATAAAGAAGATGCCAAGGTTTTTACAGTAAAACAAAACATACTTGGACAGAGGCATTATTAAGTTTTTTTTTTAGTTCAGTGAGGCAAAAAATCACAATGGTTTTGAAAGATAACACGGAGTCTTGCCTTAAGTACTATCCAGAGGGACCCCCCCCAGGATCCATGATGTATGTATATTAAGAGGCTGTGTGCTCCCATTATCCATGGCGATCAAGGCAGAATGGGAGGGGCTTCACCTTTTTTTGTTTTTAAAATAAAGCTGTTGCAGTAAAAAAAAAAAGAGGTTTAGGTCTGCTTTAAATATTGATTTTTGGGGTGGTGGCATGAACTGTTTAGGAAATTCATGTGTACTCTTTGTTTAACTTTTACATATTTTTCAGCCTTTATATAATACAGACTTACTGTAGTGTATCACAACACCATACATTCATCTGTATTCATATTCACATGCCTTTGGAAATATTGACTTACGCTTGCCTCCATTTTCTTGTTTATGCAGGGGCTGCATGCAAAGATTTATGCCAAGGTTTTTACAGTAAAACAAAACATACTTGGAAAGAGGCATTATTTGTTACAAGTTTTTTTTGGTGCAGTGAGACCAAAATGGATAATCAAAAAACACAATTGATTTGAAAGATAACACTGAGTCTTGCCTTAAGCATTATTCAGATGGTTAAGCATGTTGTTGATGGAGGGAGGGCATTCTCACATATCAGGAGCTTTTATGAAGTCTGTGTGG
>NW_027319162.1:0-4504 GCF_032062135.1 Pyxicephalus adspersus
GCAAATTACCCACTCCCGACTCGGGGAGGTAGTGACGAAAAATAACAATACAGGACTCTTTCGAGGCCCTGTAATTGGAATGAGTACACTTTAAATCCTTTAACGAGGATCCATTGGAGGGCAAGTCTGGTGCCTGCAGCCTGCGGGTGTGGTCGCGTGTACGCAGTGCTCTGATCTTCCAGGCTTAGGGAGGTGTGTCCCTGCTCTCACGCCGGCTTGCTATGCAGGAAGCCGGGGAGGCTCTTGCCTCAACCCCCCTGGCTCCTTCTTCGGAGGATGGGGGTGATTCATTTGGTTCCGTGGAGGATCTGACTGGTGGCCCCAAGCCTGGGGTACCTAAGAAGCTACATGATCAGAAAGTCCGTGAAAGGAAAGATTTAATCAGTGCAGAGGAAAGGCGGCTTATTAAGGATAAGCGGGACCTGGGCAGAAAAAAGACGCAGTGGAACCGCAGTTTTAGCACCAAACGTGGCAAGGTTAAGCCTGAGGTGGACGAGCTGGAGAGAAAGGTTGAAGCCCGTCAAGCAAAGATTTTGGCTCTGAAACAACTTTGCCCGGGCTTCAAAGTGTCAATTACAAAAAGTAGCCGTGTACGCGGTGCACAGCTTTCATCAAAACCGGTGCCTGCACGGTCAGTGCTGGAGACAGAAGCCGTGCAGTCTGAACAGCAATCGGCAGTGAAGGGGTTACGCGCTGAAGCTGCATGCAGCCCTGTGTGTGTAATGGAGTCCTCCGGACAAGCCATGGAGTCAGGGTCGGCGTCCTCTTCTTCTGACGAGTCCTGGGAGCAGGAGATGGGGGAGCTGTCAGTGTCATCTGTGTCCGAGAGTTCCGAGGAAGATGATGTGGTGGTTTCGGAGGGGGAGTACCAGCGGGCGAAGGCTCTCCTAAAGGCAAAGAAAGAGGGGAAAATGGCTCCTATCGGATGTGTAGCATTACCGGCTCATGATCTATCGGTGAGTGAAGGGCAGTTTCAATCCGGCATCGATGCGGGTGCAGAATCCCTTGTGCTGGGGAAAGTCTACATCCCCGTCCCCGCCGCGAGCCCTACTGCTATTGGAGGGTTTCCCACTGTTTCACCTCACAGGGACTTGGACTTGGACTTTGTGGGGGACATTATTTGTGGGGTTCCTGATGCCGTAGGTAGTCGGGCAGCCGGGGGGGTGAAAGCTGCTTCAGCCCTAAAACCGGGTGGCTTGGCAGCCGGTCGCTCCCGTGCTGGCCCAGCTACACATGATGTGTTACCGGCTGGGGCATGCAATAGAGCCCCTGTGTCATCAGTTGTGTCCGTGTCCGTGCTTGAATCTGCTACTGGAGATGTGAAAGTCACCGCAGTCGCGGCAGCAGGTAGTCGGGCAGCCGGGGGGGTGAAAGCCGCTTCGGCCCTAAAATCGGGTGGCTTGGCGGCCGATCGCTCCCGTGCTGGCCCAGCTACACATGATGTGTTACCGGCTGGGGCATGCAATAGAGCCCCTGTGTCTTCAGTTGTGTCCGTGCCTGTACATGATTCTGCTACTGGAGATGTGATAGTTTCTGCATTCGAGGCAGCAGGTAGTCGGGCAGCCGGGGGTGTGAAAGCCGCTTCAGCCCTAAAACTAGGTGGCTTGGTGGCCGATCACTCCGGTGCTGACCCAGCTACACTGAATGTGTTACCGGCTGGGGCAAGTAACGGAGCCCCTGTGTCATCATCTGTGCCTCTGTCCGTGCATGTACCTATTGAAGAGATGGAGGTGTCTACAGTCCCGGAGTCGGGAAATTCTGTTGCTGTGCCTGCCCTGTGTGTTCCCGGGGACATGGGGGCGAAAGCTGTTGGGTTTAGTGCTCCTTGCTGCCCTACGGCTGAGTCTCCTGCCCCGTCCTCAGTCGGCAAGGCAAAGTGTAATGATAATGTGGTTTGTGCTGCGGGTGTTGTAAGCAATGGTGTAGTGCCCGGGGGTGGTGCTCCCCAGGGGTTCCCCCCTCAATCTTCAGTGGTTAACCAGGGCAGCATTGGTCCCCTATCTACTGGTACCCTGGCGGGTGCTGCGCCTGTGCAGGACAACAGTGGGGCTCCATCTGTGGCAGGTGTGCCTGCTGTCCTTCCTAGGCGCAGTTTTGCTTCTGTGTTGCAGAGGGTCCCTGCCCAGGGTGCTGGGGCGATGCCTAGTCCTTCCACCGTGGTTGCACCTGGGGTGAGTAGCTTTCAGAGAAGGAATGTGGTACAGATTAAATGGGTAGGGAGTGGCAACCCCCCTGTTAGAGACAAGGTAGTGGACCTGGTCCTGGGCATGGGTTTCAAGCCCATTGATATTTTCGCTCTTATATTCCATGTTGGAACCTCAGAGATTGACCTCTCCTTCATGAAGCCTGAGTCGCTCGATCTCTTTTGGGAGAGGTTTGAAGGAGAGTGGAAGGGATCTGCGGAGTGGGAAGGCTTCTCCCCTAGATTGATTTCCAGGCAATCTCTCCTTAAAAAAGTCACTATTTTAGTAAGGAATGAGTCTATCCCCCAGAGTGACTTGGAGAGATGGGTTGGGAAGTTTGGGGATCTGCAAAGCCCCTTACTTAAAGTCTTGGATGGCAGGGGGATTTGGACTGGGGCATGGTCCGTAACAGTGAAGCTCAGAGTGGTAGGAAATGTTGTCCAACATATCCCTGGCGGGTGCTGCGCCTGTGCAGGACAACAGTGGGGCTCCATCTGTGGCAGGTGTGCCTGCTGTCCTTCCTAGGCGCAGTTTTGCTTCTGTGTTGCAGAGGGTCCCTGCCCAGGGTGCTGGGGCGATGCCTAGTCCTTCCACCGTGGTTGCACCTGGGGTGAGTAGCTTTCAGAGAAGGAATGTGGTACAGATTAAATGGGTAGGGAGTGGCAACCCCCCTGTTAGAGACAAGGTAGTGGACCTGGTCCTGGGCATGGGTTTCAAGCCCATTGATATTTTCGCTCTTATATTCCATGTTGGAACCTCAGAGATTGACCTCTCCTTCATGAAGCCTGAGTCGCTCGATCTCTTTTGGGAGAGGTTTGAAGGAGAGTGGAAGGGATCTGCGGAGTGGGAAGGCTTCTCCCCTAGATTGATTTCCAGGCAATCTCTCCTTAAAAAAGTCACTATTTTAGTAAGGAATGAGTCTATCCCCCAGAGTGACTTGGAGAGATGGGTTGGGAAGTTTGGGGATCTGCAAAGCCCCTTACTTAAAGTCTTGGATGGCAGGGGGATTTGGACTGGGGCATGGTCCGTAACAGTGAAGCTCAGAGTGGTAGGAAATGTTGTCCAACATATTCCTTCTGCCTCCTTCCTTGGAAGAGATAGATTGGTGGTTTTCTACCAGGGGCAACCAAAGTTGTGCAACAGGTGTGGTGACAAGGGCCACTTTGCGGCTGGTTGCACTGTTAGGAAGTGCCCGCTGTGTCAGGGGTTTGGTCATCTGGCAAGAGAGTGCACTGTAATGAGGTGCAATCTCTGTGAGGTGCTGGGTCACTCATATGCCTCCTGTCCGTGGGCAGCCAAAAATTGGCACGCGCGTGAAGTCCTGGCAGGCATGGCCGGAACAGCTTCGTCAGGGGGCGTGTCATGTTCCAGCGCGGCATCACCCCCCGTAGTGACCACGGACAAACAGTGTACGAATTTTCCTCCATCAGTTCAGGCCCCTTCTATACCTGTTGTGTCTGCACCGGTACAGCAAGTACTGGTGGTTGATTCTCCCTCTGCTCTGCCAGAGGCGGAGGTTTCCTCCGCGCCTTCCTTGTCGGTACCTGCCCCTCATGCCCCTGATAGCAATAGCAGTAGTGGTAGGCAGGTGGCAGCTCAGGCTCCTGTTGAGGAAGATAGTGCTTGGCTTGAGGCAAGGAGGAGGAGCGGTAAGAAAAAGAAAAAGAGAAGACAGCGTATCGCAGGTGCTGCTCAGGACACAGAGGCTGAGTGCCTAACCTCTGGTAATAGTTTTCAGGTCCTCTCAGGGGATGAGGTTGGGGAAGAGTCAGTTTCCTCCATGGAGGATAACCCCTCGCCTGGTGTTTTAAAAAGGACCAGATCGCCAACAAGGGATTTAAAGGGAAAGCATAAGGTTAGGAAGCAGCTTTCCCCCAACACCCTGAAAAGGGAACAAATTTAATTCTGTTTTCCTGCCTTGTGCATGTAATAATGTAACATATCTCGTTTTCATGATAGATAGATTTTTGTTAGGTGTATATGGTAATGTTTTGAGTTGTCCTTTGCTTTCTGATTCGTAACAACGTGTGTACTAGTTTTGTCATTCTATCCAAGAGCTTGGGTTCTTTTATTTTTTATAAAATTTGTGTGAGTTTTTTTGTTTGCTTGGTGCATATGGAAATGTATTGAGTTATCTTTGCTCTTTAGACTTTGTAACAAAGTGAGGATTAGCTGTCTTTCTATGTATGTGTTTTGGTTTTTTTACTTTTGTAAAAAAGTTTATGAGCTTGTAAGTATTATTTTTTCAATAAAATATTTCCAGCTCCAATAGCGTATATTAAAGTTGCTGCAGTTAAAAAGCTCGTAGTTGGATCTTGGGA
>NW_027319163.1:0-4500 GCF_032062135.1 Pyxicephalus adspersus
ATTTACAGTGTAACAAAGCACAAGGGTCCCATGGGTACGACATAGCAGTCTCCAGACACACATTGGAATAGCAGGATGTTCCCTTGAGCCAGTCTGCCACATGCCGTAACAGACAAGCCAAGTTATAAAGTCTAACATTAGGAAAGCTTACACCCCCTGTCATTTTAGGTAGATACAATTTGGACAAAGAGATCCTTGGGCGCCTACTGGACCAAAGAAATTTTGTGAAGGCCTTATTTAACGCATTGACGTCCACGTGGGTCAGCAACAAAGGTAATGTCTGCATGGGATAAAGTAATTTGGAGAAAGACATCATTTTCACTAGGTGACATCGGCCGAGAAATGACAACGGCAATTTTTCCCACATTTTCAACTCCTTTTGTATTTTGGCTAACAGAGGAGGGTAATTTAACGTATATAGTGAGGACGGCAGACAACCAATGCATAGTCCAAGATATACTATAGAGTGTGCCGCCACTTTAAATGGCACATGTGCCCTCCATCTTTCTGCCATCGTTGAAGATCTGGCCAGGGACAGTATCTCGCTTTTGTCAAAATTTACTGTAAGCCCAGAAAAACTTTCATAAGTGTCAAATATCTGCTGGATGATGCGACTATCTTGTCTGGGATTAGAGGTGAAAATTAAAATGTCATCCGCAAAAAAAGCGTAACGCAGTTCGGCATTATGAACCTCTATGCCATGCAGAAGAGGGGTACTATCTAAATGCCTAATTAACGGTTCCATCGCGAGATTGAACAAAAGGGGGGATAAAGGACATCCCTGCCTTGTTCCTCTCTTGAGGGCAAATGGGGGGGACAAAAATCCAGGCGTATGTATATTCGCTATCGGAGAGATATACATGGCCTCAAGCAATTTGAGGAACAGGCCTCGAAGACCAATATGATTAAGTACCGTAAACAACCATGGTATATCAACTGTATCAAACGCCTTGTGTGCATCAATTGTGATTATGGCTAAATCTAAGTCAGGTTGGCTTTTAGCTGTCTCCAATGCCACCAATACCTTTCTAATATTAGTTACTGCAGCCCTGCCCTGGACAAATCCCACTTGTGAGGGGGAGATAAGAGATGGTAGTACTTGAGCCAGTCTATCTGCAAGAATCTTAGAAAAAATTTTAGCATCAATGTTTATCAGGGAAATAGGGCGGTATGAATCTGGATCACATGGACTTTTATCCTTTTTCAAGAGAAGCTTTATATAAGCCTCCTGTCCAGAACGAAAAAATATTCCCTTATCCCATAAAGTAGAATATAGTGCGTACAAATCATCCACCACCTCAGCTCCTAAAAATTTATAAAATTCGGCGGTGAATCCATCAGGACCAGGGGCTTTCCCATTTCACGATTCCGGATCGCTAATACGAATGCGCGACCGATAATCCGATTTTGCTTGATGAATCAGGGGCAATGACTGCGTAACCTGAGAGGGTAAGTGTTTCCAAAAATAACAAGAATCAAACAAGAGGGGATGAACAAGACAACACACGAGGGAAGACAGACATTATATGAGGATGACCTTCCTTTTTTCCTCGCGAAACAAAAATAAATGATGACTGAAACAACTGAGCATCTTCAAGGAATGCTTGTAGCTCCCCATCTCCGACTCAGCGGTGGGAGTCCACTACGTACTGCTGTATACGAGACTTTCCAGCCTAGGAGGAAGGAGTAGGAGGAACAGGTGTATCATGGACTGTTTGGGACACCTTTGAGGCCTGTGTCTAGGACTGGGAGGAGGGGGGGGTGCAATCACTTGACCCAGGCTGGGTCATGTACTTTACTACCTCTTGTGTGAAACACTGAAACACCGAATTCGAACAACAACACTACTGGTGAGTCATAAAAGTGATTTTTACATTAGTGGCATATAGACAACTGTCACTGTGTGTTATATTAAATTATTATGTGCCAAAGTTTTATCATGTTGCACAATGTAACTAATGCACAAGGGGAAAAACTAGCTCAATACCAGAGATTTTAAATGACAAGGAACCAACCAAGTTCAGTAAATCCTGATCAGCAGAAATTATCATATTATAACATTTACATATCACATTTACTTTTTTCTTACAACTGATATTATGAAAATCATAGGTAGAATATATTAGAATAATCATTTAGGTAAATAAAGGTGCTACACTTTCAAAATTATTACTTTAAAAACTCTACCTGTTTTAAATTTAATTAAAATAAATAGACAAGATACAAGCAAACATAAACATATATACAAAATATACTACAAGCTAGACTGTAGAATATATTAGAAACCTCGAAATATCATTGTAGTCATTTAGTAATTATATGTAACTTCCAAAAACTAATACTAAAGAATATTTTTCAATTTATTAGGTAGAAAATCGCTGCCATTTACAAACAGTAGTGATTAGGTTGATAAAACACAATAAAGCAGTCTCTGTAGACACAGACATTTGCACACTGATATTGTCACAAGATCTGAATATTATATTCTTAGTTCTTATATTTGAATACTCTGAATTGAAAGATTCCTTAGACAAGGATTATGAGATCACCAAGTAGCAGATCAAGGAAAAGGACTGAGCTTTATAATCAATCTGTTTTTTTTTCTTTTTCAGTCCTTATCTGCTGCTAACATCACCCTACCTACTGTTTATACAAGCAAAAATCATAATATTATTACACAATATTTATATAGCGCCAACATATTATGCAGTGCTTTACATAGTTTATAGTCATATCACTAGCTGTCCCTAAAAGGGGCTCACAATTTAATGGCCCTACCATAGTCATATGTCTTTAACACAGTCTATGGTCAATTTTGGGGGGGGAAGCCAATTAACCTAACTGCATGTTTTTTGGAATGTGGGAGGAAAACAGAATACCTAGAGAAAACCCATGCAAACACAGGGAGAATCTTTAAATTCCATGTTGATAGAGCCCTATCCAAGATTCTGGGACCTAGCCTGGGACGTAGCCCTGCAAAGGCCAGAGTGTTAACCACTGAGCCACTGTGTTGCTTACTACCAATACCTGTCACCAATGGATATTGACATCAATATCTGTCCAGCGTTTAAGATCTTTGAATTATTACATTTTCAGCAAAATTAACAAATCAACAGTAATATAGGATAAGCAGTTAATAAAAAATAACTAAAATTTGATAATTTAGGGCTTCTTTTAGATTGTAAATTCAATGGGCAGGACTTTCCTCCCCTTCAGTGTCATACTTCTGTAGATGCGGGATTATTAGTTTATAACATGTACCTATTTTATAAAACAGTATTACATTTCATATGATAATTATATCTAAAACATTAAAGAAGCTAGGAGCCAGTGTTATAAATTTTACTAAACCACATATAATCCTGCGTACCTGTCTCAATAGATTTATTTAATGGGGAATATGTATGTATAGACTGTAAAGACTAAAGAGCTAGTATCTGAAATTTGTAATATAGTTAAGGAGAAGTGACCCATTAAAAAATAGGGAGAGGACATACAAGTAATGGAGGGAATCAGATATCTCAGCTGACTCCTGGATGACAAATAGTAAAAATTAACTTAGGCAGTGTAGCCTAAATGAACAGAAATATCATTTTCTCCGGTGAACACGAGAAACTAAACAGCCATAATTTTTACAAGAATGGTAATAATGTGATTTGGGAGGAAGAGGATGCTTCTGATAATATTGCTTTTTGCAATATACATATAGGGGTAGCAGGGCTAAACTTAATATGATACAATTAGGAATGTAAATTACTTTATTCTTTCAGCAAAGATGAGTGGAAAAATAGTCTAATAAATGTACTCTAACATACATAAAGAGGCTCAGATTGGACCTGTACAACATTATTGAATTGCAAACATAAGGTAAAAACAAATCATTTTTTTATACATGTTTTTATTTGTTCTTTATTTTTAAATTCCATTTTTTATGAATATGTGTAAAACAAAGATGTTAAAAGTTGGCAGTCTGCACAAATTTGCCAAAGTAGTCTGATTTTGCCTCCATTCGACTCCTGCGTTCGATAGCAATTAGCAAGTCAGTTTTAGCCAATAACAGCAAGTACAGGATGTTCCATGATGCACTGCAGCTCACGCTCACACCAGGAGTTGGATTATTAAGCCATTATGATGAACATGTTTATTATGAGGAAGGAATGGAGGTGGAGGAAGTAATTGGAACCATTTAACAATGTGTAGGCTATGTTATTCTGAAAGATTCATACAGAGCAGGAAATGTATGGACACACTGAGGGGTCCCATGGAACAAACAGAAAAAATATATTTATATTGTGCTTAAAGTGGAACATGTTTTTTTCTGAAATGGTGGACAGATGACTGCTGCTATGGATCATTTATCTTAGATGCAGAAATTTTGCTACAAATAGATAGTAATAAGTATGGATGTGACAATTGCAAATGTTGACGACATCAGCACTAGTTTATACACCGCTTCTCCGCCATACACAGAATACATGGTGTTCTCTATGAATGAGTAAA
>NW_027319164.1:0-4500 GCF_032062135.1 Pyxicephalus adspersus
TATAGATTTTCACAGGATTTTTAGTAAATGGGACTTTGCACATTGAAATAGAAATAATGAGGCTCCAGCTTGGTTTATGTTTGGGAAACAGGAAAAGGGCCACCGATTTATCAAAATTTATAGTATATCCTGGTATTTTTAGAAATTCCTGGAAGGTATTTATTATGAAGTTTAGTGAATCCTTTGGGTTTGCGATAAATAATAGGATGTCTTCCCCAAAGGCGGTCATTTTAATTTCCATAGAGACAAACTTTATGCCAGAGAAACTGGAGTCTCTAATATACAAAATGGTGGGTCCAACGCTAGATTAAATAATAATAGAGACAGGGGGCAACCCTGTCTCTTTCCACTATGCATAGCTATAGGTTGCGAGAGCTGATTATTAACTATAAGGTGCGTAGTGGAATGGTTGTACAGAAACTTTGTGTATGATTGAAACCGTGTACCAAATTGCCTAAAGTACCAAATGGTCAAGCAGCAAATGCAAATAGGGCCAGAGTATCTTGTCAAATGCTTTTTCGGCGTCAAGACTCACAAGATGCACAAGATCCTTACTATACGGAAGCATGGTCTCAGCAATGGCTGTTCTTACCCCATCAAAACTAAGAAAGTAATAAATTACTTTTCAGCACCTGAAATGAAGTGATTGTGTAAAAAAAGGCTTTAGTTCCTCACATTTTTATGCAATCTTTTTGTTCAACCCACTGCATTAAAGCTTGAACACTAACCTTGGGTATGGGCTAAAATCCACATAACGAAATTTGTCTAGTATGGTTAACCTATTTCTTATCACACTTACCTCTTCCTCACTAAAGGGTAGACGCCTCTCTCCTGCACATGTAGGCAGTTCTGACGCTGGGGGCGCCTTTGTTTCCAGGCTTTATCAATCCAATCAGTCCAACCCACTGGCCAATCAGAAAATAGCCTCTTGACCAGCCTGGCTATTTAGCTAGCTCACACACGGCACAATGGAGACACATTGCACGAACACAGAGTGCAGTGTGTGAGCACTCTGTGTTCGTGCAATGTGTCTCCATTGTGCCAAGCCCCTATTCTGTTGAGCTAGTTCCTGTTCAACTGGTGCTTAATTCAGTGTTTCCTCTGTCCAGCTCCTCATTTTCCAGTCTGTTGCTTCCCAGCCAACTTCCCTGTAGTGTTCCAGTGTTCCTGCTTGTCTGTGGATATCCCTGAGTCACCTGTGCCTCCTGTTGCTTCTAGTGTCCCCTTTGTCACTGGTGTCTGTCTCCTGGATTCCTGGCAATTGACCCCTGGCATGTGACCTGACCTCTCTTGCTTGCTGTCTGCCTCGACCTCGGCCTTCCTCGACTATCCTTCTGCTTTGTGATTTGGTGTTTCATATTGCCCACCTTGGTGTGCCCAAGGACCGCAACCTGGCAGTAATCAGCAGAGCAACATCTTCACCATCAGAGGCTCTGGAGAAGACCTGGTTACTGCTGCGCCTTGGCCCTTCTCAGGGCTCACACCACCTCCGTGAAAGCAGTAGCACCCCCTAGTTGTCCTGTCTCTCCCGTGTGACATTTCTTATTACAGTTTAACATTATTATATATTGAACCAAGCAATCTACTTCTCTGGTGCCCTTTGCCCGGTTGGACCCTGTTACACTGTTTGTTCGTATGTGACAGTTAATCGATTTTAGAAGTCTGGATATAAAACCCAAGAAAATAGAAAGGTTGGCTGAAAGGGGTCAGATACAGTATCGATAATGAAAAAGCAAGGAGTGTGGATGAAGTCAAAGGCATCTCTGAGAGTATCATATTGTAATTATTCTGGATGAGAAGCAGAAGTTTCAGAAAGTGGGAATAGTCGAAAAGCTGGCAGGAAACAGTAATAGTCCTTGCAACCATTGTAATTAAAGAAAAATACACCTTAGTTAGTAGTTCTGCAGCATAACATGTAAAAAAGATACAAAGCAAATTGCACAGTTTATTCGAGGTTAAAATGCATGTTTTTAAATATATTCTAATATCGCCAAAACTACGAGTGGCACTAAACAAAACATAGTTCCTAACAATTGTTGGTTAGACAAACTCTTGTTGGTTAGACAAACTGTTGGTTAGCAAACTCTGAAGGAACCTTGTTTGGGAAACACTGGGTTAGACAGATAAAGGAGGGGCACATGCGGATCTACAAAAAATTGTGATCTGCCAAAAATGTTGGACAATGAATTGTTATACTCTCTGTCCAATTGGCAGGGAGCTGCCCCAGGAATCACTAGTGGATAACCAGTTAGTGAATATCCATCTAATAGTGTGCATCATTTAAGATGGTCAGATAGCTAAAGATCCAACACCCAGATGAAGACTGAGTAAAGATGCCAGTGCCCACAATGGAGCAAGGAGAGGTAGGTGTAAATAAAAATAGGGATTTGAAGGCAAAGCACAGGAGCTTAAATTTGATTCTAAGGTGAAATGGAAGCCAATGGAAGCCAGTGTTCTGAATAGTTAATCAATTTCAGAATGATCTCCATGGATTTGTATGTCTCTTTCATTCCCTCGGCATGTGCAAGAGGAACAGAAGGTTTTTTTGTTACCTTTGTGCAGCAATACAGCTTTCAAAATTGCTTTGCTCGAGTCTATGGACAATCACCACTGCTCTAGTATGTATTCGCAGCCTAACTCCATCATCAACCTGGAATTGGGGTTGTTGCTCTTTGCTCTGTGCTTGCTTTCATTCTAGAGACATTTGGCATGTATCTGACACCAAGCATGTATATAGAACAGATGGGTTCAACAAATATCATACTTCCTGATCTTGGACAATAAGATCTGCAGTGTAACATTCCATGGTGATTAGATTAAGGTATTTGTGCTGTGTGGATATAAATGCTGGGGTATTTCCTATACTGGTAAAACTGAAGAATCATCTCAGAAGGCTGTGAAATGTCTTTAACATTACAAGAACAGGTCCAGCTGAATATGAGTTCCTTACATTGTATTGGATAGGTGTACTTCATGATGTCTGTGCTCTAAAAATACTTATCTCTATATACTTAAGTGAAGCATGATTGATTAGATTCATAATTCTAAGTCGTGTATGTCCTGATTGTTGGCTGTAAGGAATTAGTATCAGAGATGCAAACTTTGGTGAGAATAGAGAAAACCAGTTGCATTTTCAAAAAAAGTAGAAAAAGCGGATCTGAGAACCTTCAATTACTGGGATTTCCCAGAGGTGAATTGGTGTACTACAGATACAACTGCCTAAAACATAAGTGATTTAAATTTGAAGCCCTGCCTAAATAAATTATATTAACAGTTTTCAGTATGCATGTCTGGAGTGCATCTTTAAATTAAAAAAATATAATTAAAAATGTCCAGTTCATATGTTGACATTTTCAAACTTTGCTGATATATAAATAAAACTTGACAAATAAACACCCTGAATGTTGGGTATAGATTTGTAGCTGTAACAAAGTTGCCAATGTCCCAAAATGGTTGACAGGCCCACTTCAGTTTAAAGGTATATCTAATACAAGAAATAACAGCATGAGACCTTTTATTTAGCCTTTTACTCATGATTTTTTTTGTGTTTCATGTTCATGTGGTGTTTTGGGAAAAGGGGGGGGGGGTGGGATGAAATAGGAGAAGACTGTAGCTTTACTATAAATTTTGTAGTATGAGAAAGTGCCTGAAAGTGCCAGAAGAAGAGAACTGGACATTTTTAATTATATTTTTTTAATTTAAAGGTGCACTCCAGACATGCATACTGAAAAAAATTTTATTATGCAGACATTCAGACTACAGACTCAAATGCCTAATCTGAATTTTTTCCATCTGCCCCTATATTAAATTTTGGACAATCCTTGTGACATGTTCTATAAAATGTTAAAATTTGATAATGAAAGCACTTAAGTGTGCCAAGAAATATTTTTGGTTTTGCCTGTTGAAATCTGCCTTCTGTACATCATGAATTGAAAAGTTGGGGGCTGCACAGCTGGTCTGGGGGAGTAGGGGTCAAAAGTATACATTTATTCCTACGTAGTATCATGGAACACTTCATTCATGTTTTTATGATGTAGAAGAACGTTGTGGCATAAGTTTATTTCAGAAAGCTCTGTACCTTTTTTACATTATGTTTATCATCAAAAAATGCAATTTTAGCTAGTACACAAATGTAATAAAGTATGTATTTTAAAATGTCCATGATATGTTTTGACCTTTTCAAATCCTAAAGAGAAACCACATTCATTTTAAGGAAAATGTCCAGGAGCTAAGAGATCAAAATTTGATGTAATAAATATATTAATAACCAAACGTACAATGTCACATCTATTATTCACTTTGCAGAAAATTAAAGGTTTATACTGTGCATAGTTGAAAAAGTAAATTATAGCAAAAACCTGTTTGATGTAAATGGTAGTGTAAAATGTTAAATAGTGGATTTCATGTGAGGAAATGAAAAGCAGCAATAACATTATTTCATATAAAACCTTTCTACTTCCCAGCATGTTTGGTATGAACTAACAAAATTCACCAAAAACC
>NW_027319165.1:0-4499 GCF_032062135.1 Pyxicephalus adspersus
AACATAACTGAGCTCCATCTGGTGCATGAAATAGTCAATGTTTAAAATACACAACTGTAAAATTCCTATTACAAAATGTACTGCCGTTATGTAAGTAAATTCTCCCCAAAGGCTGAGAAAAAACAATATTCTTTATTTTTAATGTGCTCTAGTTCAAGTCATTTGTGTAATACCATTTTAGAGGGTACAGTGTGCTAAGCTCTGACTGGCACAAGAATATTTAAAAGTACACAGAATATCAACTCCTAAACACATCCTATGCCCATATATTATGCAAGTCTTTTCCAAAGGCCAGGAAAAAAACATGACCCTTTTTATTTTCTCTGTTTGTTTCAAGGTTTTAGGTTTTACATGCTTGAATGCCGCTTGAACACAATTGTCTCAGTTATTACATTAGCAAATCCTTTCCAAAGAACAAGAAACAATTAACATCTATCCTTTGATTTATCATTTAAAGGCTGGTATATTTTATACTTATATACAGGTCAATATGTAACTATTATTATCTCTAGAGGATGCAGTAGGCTATATTCCAATGGGCATAAAAGATAGACAGCCTTTAAACTCATACAAATGTGGTGGCAGTGACATACACACAAGGCAACGAAAAACACAATATTCTAAATAAAGTTTCTATAAACTTGAGTGTGTGCATTCATTTTTGGCTAAGATTTTCTTTATTTTCTTTCTAAGGGGTGTGTTTTAGGCATAGGAGTTTCCAGCATAACACATTACAAAATTAGAAAATTTACAGTTTTTCTGTAACACAATCTAGCAGAGTTACCAGTACCAGTTTTATTAATCAAATGTGGGGTTAAAGTAGCATGCCAACTGATCAACCAAGCAAATAATGTTGGTAAGACTACCAGTCTAGAACAGTTTTCTCAATGTATGGACATGATTTATTAAAGCTGTCCAAGGCTGGGGAGGATACACTTTCATCAGTGAAGTTGGGTGATGTAGCAAACCTGTAATGAACCTGGTCCAAAATGAAAAACATTTGCTAGCAAATAGCAAATAACTTTAAAGATATCCATTCCAGGTTTTCTGGATCACACAGCTTCATTGATGAAAGTGTATCCTCTCCACCCTTGGAGAGCTTTAATAAATCAGGCTTAACGTGAGCAGTGCAAGAAAGACCCTCTACAGTGCAGTGTAGGTAGAACAAGAATCAGACCTGACCTGTAAGTGAATGCAGAATTTAGTTTGTTTTATTATTGCCTAGATAAGTAATGGTTGAGTGAGAGGCTAAGCCCAATCCCCTCTGTCTTTACAGCTGCGGCAGTAAAGACTGAATGGGAGCACAGAGCCTCCTGGAATAGGTACGTCACGAATCCCAGAAGGCATTGGGCTGCTTCTTATGCTCACACCCAAAGACTGGGCATGTGCAGAAGAAGCTTTTCATTCATTTAAAAAAAAAGGTGCTGATCTCATGCATGCACAGTCAGATCAGGACTATTTTTTACAACTAAAGCAGCCTGTGCAGTGCGAGATTGGGTGACGTAGCCAGAAAGTGATTTTTTTTTTTGTTTTTAGTTTAGTTCCACTTTATAGGAACAAAATTCTACCGCACTTGTAAATTAACAATAAATAGCTTCAGTCACAACAACTCTAAAGAAGACTTCCGGGAAGTTATGCATTACCATTTTAGTAATGTACATGATCTGCCACAAATTCGAAAATACTTAAAGCTTACCCAAACTTAACATTTTCACTTAAAATGGTAGACAATCCATACATGTAAAGTGGAAATGTTATTCATTTTTTATTTTTTTTAAGTGCAGTAAAAAAAAAAAAGGGTGCAGCACCTCCCTTTTTAATCTTGATTGCCTTGATTGTGGTGGTGAAGACTGAACGGAGCACAGGGCCTCCCAGGATACCTACATCACACATCCCAGGAGGTTTTGGGTGCTCCCTTTGCGCATGCCCATTCGCTGAAGGGGTATTTTTTCTATTAAGAGAAAGAGATGCTGATATCAAGCATAGGCAGTGAGATCGGCTCTGTTTTTTGTCCCCCTTACAGCAGTTTATTTCACCCAATCTCGCACCTGTGCAGTGTGAGATCGGGTGATGTGTCAAGAAGACTGAGGAAGAAGCAGGAAGTGAAGAAAGAAGATGGCGGCAAATGACGAAGAGAAATCACAGGACAACGTGGGAACAGATCGGGGTAAAGACCAGTGCCATCGAGGGACCTGCAGGATTGAAGATAAGTGTAATTTTTTTCGTTTTCGGTTTAGTTCTGCTTTAAATAAATTGAGATACTACAGTCCAATAGGTTGTCAAAGAGCATCTAAAAGATGTAATTGGGCTTACAGTGGAAAAGCCTTCTTCTTGTCCTCAGCCAATCTCTACCACTGCTAGTTATAAGGAACATGAAATTGTAAATGAAGCACAATTATAAATACATGAAAAAGAAAAAATGTAGGACATTGAAAGTCACAGAAACATTATTTTTGTGTAAGGTTTACATTAATAACTGGAAATGTACTGTACATAGCCTTGAAAATGAACTTGTAAGTGCTGTTTTCTGAGAATGTGTTATCTTGGAAGCATTATATCTTTGCAGCACTGCAACATAATACAAGGTTTTATTATCTTCCATCAGTGTACTAAAACATGAACAGGAGAATTTGATTAGCTGCCATCACAAAGAATTATACCTGAAGTCCAATATAAACATGGCTGGCAAGAAGCAGTAAAGATTTTCACCTGGACCAAAAGTTTTAGCAGAATTAAAGTCAAGATGTTTGTTTTGCTCCTATAGATTTGTCACACCATTATTACTTCTAGGAACAGAATAAGGTTTAACATGCTGTAATAGATTAGTTTGCCCTATAATTGGCCGCCACAAGCCTTGGCCTGTGAATTAAGGGAGAATTGTGTAACTCCATGGACAATAAGGAGCTGAGAGTTTTTATTGTGTCTAATTCCAGACTGTAATTCTCTTTTAAAATATCTTGAGGTTTTTTCATTTGGACAGACGGGTCAGTATGTGGTAAAGTGGGGGTAAATTATCTGTCAGTATATTTTGTTGTTGTGTGGGTTGCCACTGGAGAGATTTTTGCTGAGAAATTGCTCCTGCAAATAAGAAAACACCCAAAATCTTTTTATGGAAATCCTTGTTCTACAAATGGAGATCTCAACTTCCACTTCCTTTTGCAAAAAACAAAAAATATATTGATATAGATAAAAAAATCGATATACAGTCATCTAAGTCAGACTATAGTCTAGGAATGAGTGAAAGTGAAAAATTTGAAAATTTCACAAAATACAACTAAGTTTAAAAAAAAGGAAAAATCATGTATTATGGTATTAAAACCCATTTTTAAAATCAGTAGCATTTAAAATATGTTGCCCTCTGACCATTTGTGCAGAAATGTTGGTGACAATACTATGTTTAAGGTCTTTGCAAATAATTCAAAATGTTGGTGGATGATTTTAAAAAATGTGTTTTATTGGCAATACTGTTAGTTACAGAATACATATTTGTTCACTTTAGACATGTTCCTACTTGCGATTTTGGTGGGAATAATATGTTTGGTGGGAGTAATATAGCTTTGCTTTTAAGTTTGGCAGGAAGAATTCGCAAAAATACTAATCTACACTGAAACAATTTTAGCTAAACATTTTGCTCATTCCTACTAAGGACTCATATATCTTTAAACATGAATAATGTAAACCTTTTTTTAATTTTCAGACAGGCTGTGTCTATAAATAATTTTAGGATGAATAGGTTCCCCACATACATGCATATCAGATTTATAATAAAATTGCCACATCTCTTAGAAATACCCTTCTTCCATTCTCTCTAATGTCACCCGCAGTGAGGAGGGTTTGTATTTTGTTACTGTACTTGTTGTTCTGTCCATTAATAATCTTTCTTTTTTTTTGTATCTGTGATGGAAGTGAGACCTCCATATACCCCCTGCTTTAAAAAGTTCTACTGCAGACATGTCACACTAATAATCTTGAGGGCCATATGTGGCCCTTCCACTCCATCTTTACATCCTCAACCTCAGTGGCTTATATTTGTAACTTGAACAAAGACCAAGATGTAATCCAGTTAAAAATAGCTACACCTGCTTTTGTAAAGTGTTGAATTCTCTCTTTTATGTCTGGAAAATAATTTTATAGGCTCAAACTATTACTATAATAATATTTTTTTCCATGAATTTAATAAATGTTGTTCACAATAGATTTATTTACGCCCATTAAGGTTTTTTTGGGCAAAAATTTAGCCCAGTGTTCCATTTAGGTTTGACATGCCTGCTCCACTGTTTTACTGTTTTATAATAATCCCACTAAACTGGATAAACAGTAGTGTTGATGTTCGAATTCGGGTTGTCCCTATATTCGTCCCCAATATGGCTGTTCGAATTCGGGTAATTTCTTAAATTATTTATTTCGTATCTGTTTTTTATTTTAAACTTGTTTTTTTTATTTTTTACAGGTTATCCGACAATGACATTATGAATCATAATGTCATTGTGGGATTCCTG
>NW_027319166.1:0-4496 GCF_032062135.1 Pyxicephalus adspersus
AAGCAAAGCACTAATGTGCTTTTTTTATATAGCAGCAGTATGGGTGTGGTAAGATGTCAAGAAAAAAACATCAAAAATAAGAAAAAAGTTCCAAATTAAGAGCAAAAAAATACCCTGTCAAACTTTTCTGGACAAGGCATGATAAGTGAGGAGGTAAGTGTACATTTACTATTCCTTTAACTGTACCACAGGAACTCTGGAAATGTGCACACTATTTACATCAACTAGGCTGTCAATTGGAAACTATGGCCTGGTATAATTAATCATAGTTACATAGTAAGTTAGGTTGAAAAAAGACATAAGTTCAACCACTAGGGAAATAAACATATCCTAGATATAAAACCCTATAAGACATAGTTGGTCCAGAGGAAGGCAAAAAAAAAGACCCTGGTACAATTTGCTTCAACAGGGGAAAAAAATTCCTTCCTGATTCCATGAGGCAATCGGATGTTCCCTGGATCAACAGTCACTGTTGCCATGACTATGGAAAGGAAGTGAAGGAGCCAAGGATGGTAGTATTAGCTTTGGTTTTGAGTGCTTATTTTGAGTCCACCCCTGACCTGTCTCCCTCAGTCCTGGATAAGGTCTCATGCTGCCTGTCAGCCATATCATCATGGATGTCTGGCCGATTCCTGAAACTCAACCTGGATAAATCAAAACTCATCACCCACCCCCCCCACCACCCCTCAAATTCCAAATCTCCCCCTGACATATATCTAACTGTTAACACCTTGGTGTCTTGGTGTCACCTTTGACTCGGCCCTCTCATTCACCCCCCATATTCAGAACATTCCCAGGCCCTGTCACTTTCACCTAAGCAACATCTCCAAAATCCGCCCCTACCTGTCCCCTGAGACCACCAAACTTGTTGTACATGCTCTTATCATTTCTCGTCTGGACTACTGTAACATCCTTCTCGCTGGTATTCCACTAACCCGACTCTTTCCTCTACAATCTAATATGAATGCTGCAGCCAGACTCATCCACCCTTCCCTCCGCTCCTCTTCTGCTGCATCTCTTTGTAGTTCTCTCCACTGGCTTCCTTTTCACCTTAGAATCAAATTCAAACTCCTGTGCTTTGCCTTCAAATCCCTACACAGTTATTGTCCCACTTACATCTCTGAAAGTCGGTAAAAAAAATACTCCCCCAGCCACTCTCTCTGCTCCTCCAATTACCAACTAATGACTTCCTCACTCATAACCTCATCACACGCACGGATACAAGACTTCTTTAGAGCTGCCCCGACTCCCTGGAATAATCTTCCTCGTCCCATTTGGGTTGCTCCTACTTTCTGCTCATTTAAAAGATTTCTCCAAAAACCCATTTTTTCAGACTTGCCTACCCGTCTTCTCCTGGCTTTTGAAACCGTCACTACTTCCCACCACTACATATCTCCCATCCTATAGTGTGTTGCTTCCCCCAGCTCAGTGTTCTTTGTGCAGCACTGCGGTATATGTCAGAGCTATATAAATGTATAATAGTAGTGTGTGACTGTAGGGGGACATTAGAGTGTCAGCTTCTCTGTACAGAGACTGATGGGACTGGCTCAGTGTTCTCTGTACAGCACCATGGTATAAGTCAGAGCTCTATAAATGTACAATAATAGTGTGTGACTGTGAGAGGACAATAGCGTGTCAGCTCCTCTGTACAGAGACTGATGAGATTGGCTTAGTGTTCTCTGTACAGTACTGCAGTATTTGTTAGAGCTATATAAATGTATAATAATAGTGTGTGACTGTAGGGGGACATTAGAGTGTCAGCTCCTTTGTACAGAGACTGATGGGTCTAGCTCAGTGTTCTCTGTACAGCACTGCGGTATATGTCAGAGCTATACAAAGGTATAATATTAGTGTTTGACTGTGGGGGGACATTAGAGTGTCAGCTCGTCTGTGAAGAGTCTGATGGGAATGGCTCAATGTTCTCTGTACAGCACTATGGTATATGTCGGAGCCAAATAAATGTATAATAGTAGTGTGTGACTGTGGGGGGACAATAGAGTGTCAGCGCCTCTGTACAGAGACTGATGGTTCTAGCTCAGTGTTTCATTGTACAGCACTATGGTATATGTCAGAGCTATATAAATCTTGATTTACTAAAGCTCTTTAGGACTGGAGAAGGTAAACTGTTATGGAAGAACCTAGGTGATTCAGCAAACCTGGATATAACTGCGGTTACAAAATCAAATTGAGCTACACACATGGGAAGTTGGAAACACTTCCCTAATTATGCTAAACCTACCCAGCTACAGAAAACAGAAAATTTTGAACGAGAACCAGTTATCAGTTTACAAACCTCAACATTACTCAGTATACCATGCAAACTATAACACAACTCCATGCCTCTTTAACTTTCCCTCTGCCTCAAAAAGAGAAATCCATCTCTCATGGAAGTGACATAATTAACATTTACAATACATTTATTAGGTTTCACCACCTCACATCCAGCATGGGACAAACTTTCCCAACATTATTACTTATCTGAATTTAGCTGAATACATACATTCCGGTTATACGACCTCAACATACACTTCAGGTCTCTGAACTGATGACAGGCACCCTTAAAGAAAATGAACATATATATATATATATATATATATATATATATATTCATTATAGCCTGCTTGTTATTGGATCTACAGCTCATCATGTCCTGTGATCTTGCCGTTAGCCCTGCTTATCTAAACTATGTTTGGTTAGCCATAAAACAAATCCTGGAAAAAATACAGTTGAATGTTTCATATTTTGGCAATGTGAAACCAAAAAGTGGTCTATTATTATGACAATTGACCAGGGAATTTTGCTTATCTGAGGATGAGATTATCAAACATATATGTATGTACACTTATCAAATAACTAATATACATAGAGAAAACAATTAATACACATAGGACTAATAAATAATCTTACATAATTTACAGTAAAAAAAAATTTATGCAGCAAATAAGATTTTTATTTAATTTATGGCAAAGATTTATTGGCAGCTATGGGCTACTGTATATCTGAATAATTTGAGCAGTCAATAATAAATAAACCATCAATTTCTGGGCATGGAAAAAAACTGTATCCTGGGTCAGTCATGCCAGCTTGGGATTCCAACCACCTCACAAATATTTGAAAGCATAAAATAGTTTTAAATGCAGAAAGATTTTATTTAAAAAATACCTAGTTTTTTTCTCCCATGGGGCTTAAAAGAGTCTATTTATAAATCAATAAATTTGAAATTCACATAGAGAATATTTATGGTTCATGTGCTTTTAACAGCAGCAATAGATTCCTAATGTTTGGTAAATGTCAGAATCCCTGCTTTATAAAAACACCCCAAAGTTTTTTAGCATAGTCGTTTATTTGGGTCATTAGAAAATGTTGATGCATGTATGTGCATACAATACGCATCTGCTGTCAGGAATATTAACTCTGCAGATTGTATTTACATACATACATACATTTCTAGAATAACCTCTGTATTATTATATTTAGATAAATACAAATAACTGAATACACTTACCAGATGAGTGACATCAGTACCCAGTCCTAGACAAAAATCAGTATTTCCACCCACCAAATTGTGGCGCACAACAAGTGAAGAAAGCAAGATTTCTCTGTGTTCTAGAATATATTTTCTCAAACAGTTGAATACATGTTGCTAACTGTACTACATCTGCATATCGGGAAGTAATAAAGTTGGCATCAAAAGTCCAAAGTAGTACAACAACTTCAGTTGGTAAAAAGGGAACTCATGGTGAGTTATTATTAGAAAGTGCTGTCAGAATTGTTTTCATACTGCATCTGCTTTAAATTTATTTTTCTGCAGCTTGCTACCTTCTACTTAGAATCATTTATTGGAACAGTGTAAAAGCAGTAGATGAGTATAAATACAACATATTTAGCTGTAAGTGCCAATATAAAACCTAAACTAAATAAGGCTAAAAAAACTGTGGCCAGTATTAGGTGATCATGCATGTGAGATTATGGGAAGAAAAATGTATTATGAGTTTAATAAACACTAATATAATATTTGTGAGAATGCTGAGTACTGGAATACAACATGGATACAATACAACACAATACATAGGGGCTTTGATAGTCCATTCACCCATCACAAGCCAAAAAGGGTTGTCTGCTTTTGCTTTAATTTAAGTAATCATTACATGCCTGTTTTTTAGCTTTAATTTATTATCTACCCAGAGCCCCTTTCTGTACATAATTTGTGTTTTAGTTTTGGTCCCAGTAACCATTTTCAGCTCTTGTGGCTGACACAAATATATATAAAGTGGATCACCAGGGAACTCATTTTATTTGTAACATGTACAAAATTATCTCTGCCATTTGCTTTTTCTTCTGCTTCTCCTTCTATTCACACCTACAACATCCTCTTACCTTTGTCTCTTTCGCAGATGTTTTCTAGCATCTCTAGCATCTGCCTGGAAATACCCAGAATTCAGAATGCCAGCAACAAGCACCGCGGTATATATCGGGCAGAAATGACTAATTTAAAG
>NW_027319167.1:0-966 GCF_032062135.1 Pyxicephalus adspersus
TGTGGCCAATGTTGATCTTTTTTAACCTTTTGTTTTGTTTTTACTATTGTTATTGGCAATTATTTTTAATACATTTCAAATGCTGGTCAGTATGGAAAATATTTTTATTGACATTTCTACAGGTGTGTCTTCCTGGTTCCCCCTGGGATGTGATGTCCCCCTCCCCCCTGCAAACATTTATAAGTTTAGATCCTTCAGGTCCTTACTGCAACATTTACAACCAATGATCCAAGTGCCATGGCGCATATGTAAGTCTAGTTTATGGAGTTTTGGGTTGCTTGTTTCTGTGCAGGAAGATCAGCATCTCTATGCTCGGAAGTGTTCCTAAGGCTTTGGTGTTACAACAGTATAGACATCCAAACATGGTCCATGAATTGTGTGATTTTCTGCAGACTGGCCAAATCTGCATACATATTTCCAGAAAAAGCAAAAACACACATAGACCCCTATTTTCTCCGTTTTGTTTAAAACCTGGACTGTGATTACAGTTCTTATTGTGTTTAAATTGGATGTTAAAGACAAACTAAAACATTGCAGATAATGGCACAGAACAGTCAAATATTTTTATGCACTTCCAATGTGCCTCTTTACTTGCTAACAAAAAAAAGGGGGGCACAGTGATTAGTTACTGCCTATGCTGTCCATGCTCCTCAGCCCATCACCTCTTCATTATATTTTATGTAGGCCCTGGAAGCTCTGTGTCGGCTGGGGCTTCTGACATTATCGTTGGGTGACATCATTTTGAATTCAGTTTTAGGGTCTTACATGTGCACAATGGCTTTTTGCTATTGAAAAATGTACCACCTAAAGTTGTGTGTTTAAAAAAATATATATATATTTTTTATAAATGAATAATATTTAAACTGTGTATATGTGGCTGTGTGTAGGAATCAATAAAATGGTTTTCCTTTTTGTTTTCACCAATGTGCCTTTATTTTGCTTCAGATCTCATACTATATTTCTGTG
>NW_027319167.1:2509-4496 GCF_032062135.1 Pyxicephalus adspersus
ATGCATCGTGCAGTCTTTTCTCGTTGGAAAGGATCGTGAAAGATCCTTTCCAACGAGAAAAATTGCAGGTGTGTACGCAGCTTTACTCTGACTAATACTATCTATTCGACTACAAATCTACACCTGGGCCCCAGGCATATTAAAAGGGCTAACATAGTTGAAACAGTGTGAGAATATGTAAACATTTAAAGTGTTTTTAACTTTTCATTGGAAAGCCTTAATCTTTTTTAGTATATTAATTGGTGTAAGATGAGTTACATTAATGGCTAGGTCAAAATAATCTGTTAATATAGATGGTTTTTCAGATTTATTTCTATGCTATGTACATTGTTCTCGATTAATAATATGTATTGAGCCTGTTGTGGTGCTACAGGTTGCAATATGCTATCCTAGAATCTTTAATAGAGCTGTGAGGCCTTGAATGCCCATAGATGAAAATGATGACAAGACATATTTGGACTTCAGGAGAATCAGGAAGTAAAAAACTTTTCTGTAGTCAGGTAATTTGTAGTAATTTAATATATTGAGAGGGCAAAAGAATAGAATGTCAGCTATTTTTTTTTTTTTATCTTGGATTGTTTTACTTTACTTACCTTTTGTCTTGGAGACTTTATTGTCAACAGGAAAGGAAGTGATCGGAAATATGCCCAGGGAGGTCACAAACGGCAATAAAACAGCACAGGGTTTCTAACACACATCAAAAGTCAACATATGCATAAAGCTGATTAGTGAAAAAAAAAAAAAAGGCAAATGTTCTTGTTACTTTGCTGTCTGTTAACCACTTGGGTCATTGCATGCCTCTGATACATTTATTTACTCTGAATCTTGTTTTTATAATGCTGTGTCTTAATTGTTTCATGGTTAATTATAACCCTTTTGTTTGTATTCTGTTGACACTAATGTGTTGAGTAGTGTTCTTCCCCTTACTAGTGTCTGTGTGCCCTGGGTAGAATGTCTATCAAACAATGAAGTCTTTAGTCAGGTGACAAGTAGAGCGAGACTGGTAGAGCAATGATCTGATAGGCAGCTGTGCGGATAAGGACAGAATTGTCTTGTAGATCTGAGAGTGGACACACTATGACGGATGATTTGTGGACATCAGTGGATTTACAGCACATTTGCATGGAATTACTCCCTCAATGTGGATACATTTTAGCCCACTTGGGTACAATTCTTTAATCAATAAAGATGAAATTGAAATGAAACTAATCAGATAAGAACTTGTTTGTCAATAAAGAGCTTTAACAATCAAAAACACTTTTTTTTTTTAAAGCCCCAATTCTATACTATAAATGGAGTTTCGGATGACAAAATAAAAACTGTGACACGGGAGCCCCCTGTTCAACCGAGGTTACCATCTAAGAGGTAGTATACAATAGGCAAGGGAACAATGTAAATGCTTCCCATGTAGGAAATTATAATGATGCAAAGTTCTTTACTCACTGTGCTGCAGAAAGCTGTATGAATTGCTGTTTCTAAAAACAAGTAAGGAAGAGGAGCAAGTTCTGAAGCTTATTTACTGTAAGAAGGTGCTATTACATGTAGTTAAGCAGAGTAGCAGCAGAAATGTTAGTGTGAGTCTTTTGCTGATTTCTACTTTCTATTTCCAGACCTTTGCAGAAAAAAAATATTGGAATTTATTGCTATACAAGCGCTTTCACCAACCTTTCATTTTTGTATTTTTCTCTGCTGTAAAGACTGATGCACAAATTACAGTGCACATTGTCATTTGCAACACTTTATATCTATAAAATTATATAACTTGTATGTGTAGGTTATTTTTCTTCCAGTAGGTCTTCAGCTGTGTGCTTCTATCAGCGGAGTTTCAGAAAATCCCATAGGCTCTGCCAGCCTGTTGCTTTAGTACTTGGACACTGGAGATGTGGGGGGGATGGCAGGCTCCGATGGGGAATCTGACACCTGATAACTGATTTAGTATGTCCTGTGGGCCTCCAGTCCCAAACTAGTTATCACTTGTCATTTTTTT
>NW_027319168.1:0-4494 GCF_032062135.1 Pyxicephalus adspersus
TAGGGAAAAAGCAAAAACTCACCAAGTGGTGGTCTTTTATTTTATTTATTTGGCAAAAGAGAATTTGCATGCTAAGCTCTAACTTCCTGCTTTAGCCTAGCTTTCAGAATTAATCACTTTCGCATTTAAAAAAAAGCTCTATTTATCATGTTAAGTCTAGATATTGTTTGCACCACTGCCTGAAATAAATGTAAGCGGCACCTCCTATCTGGGATATTGCATTATTGGGTATTGTACATTTATTAAAGCCAACTCCATCACTAGATATGATCGTCCTCACTGGCTCGAAAGACCAAGCTTCTGTTGTTCCTAATGAAAAATGGAGCCAGAAATAGATTGGATTTTTTTAATATGATAATTTGGCCACAATAGGTATAACTATGTTTTGGCACATCCAATATATAATCCCGTCACATCTAGTGCTCACAAAGCAAATTTACCTAATTATTTGGCTGTTGAAGACTAGCCATTCCCAATCACTAATACCATGTATTCTTAGCAAAAACAAACATCTCAGACATCATTTTAGATTCAACTTGTACACCGTTCCTCTGTCAGCCTCAACGCAAACTGCAGCTGAGATACCAAACCAACATGTCAATTCCAACGTCCGAATGTAATAAAAATAAAATATGACTACTTCCTTAAACTCGCCCTATCTCAGTTTGCAGTTGGAGGAAATGACTTATTTTGGACTGAACAACAAAACCTTATGCAAGAACATTTTTTGTAAACCTTCTTGTTTTAACAGAAGTCCCTAGCAATCTCACATGTTTGTAATATTTTTGTAAAATAGAATATTTTTATCTGTAGTATTTTCTGTGGGATTCCTGATGGTGAATAATGTGGCAAAGTCACCCTGGTTCACTTACTCTTACTAACCTTTGAATGGAAATATTGCTTGCTATGTACACCAGCAACACAACTCCCAGCCGACTACAATGTACATGGCGGCCTTTGAATATTATTCACCATGTACGTTAGCAACCAGCCATTGAAATAGTAAAATAGTTAAGAATTAAAAAGATTATTAAAATTAGTTTTTAAAAGGGTGCCTATAAATTTACTAACATATACCTACGGGTAACTAACAAGGTGCCTAAAGAATTATTAACAGGATGCTTATTGGATTACTAAGAGAATGCTTAAAAAATTGCTTACATGGTACCTATGGGTTTACTAACAGGATGTCTACAAATTTATTAACAGATGCCTGCAGGTTTAATAACAGGGTGCCTATAATTTACTCACCAGGTACCTATAAATTTACTAACAGGGTGTCTAAAGGATTAATAAAATATGCTTATCAGCTTACCATCATGGTACCTATAGGTTTTTTCAGGGTGCAGGTGGCACTTTTAGGTTTACGAAGAGGGTACCTACAAGTTTATTAGCTGGGTGCCTATATATTTACTGACGTAGAACCTAAAGGTTTACTAACAGGGTGCCTACAAGTTTCTTGGCAGGGTGCCTAAAGGTTTTCTAAGGTACTATAGTTTTAGGAAGAGTGTACCTAAGGCTTACTAACAAGGAGCCTACAAGTTTCTTAGCAGGGTGCCAAAAGGTTTACTAAAAGGGAGTCTACAAAGATGCCTATAAATTTACTAATGTGGTACCTATATGTTTATTAAAAGGTGCCTAAAGGATTATCCACAGGGTGCCTACAAGTTTGTTACAGTATTCCTTAAAACTTACTAACATGGCACCTATAGTTTTACTAGGAAGGGGAATGTTGAAAATGGAAAGTTCCCCATGGACCCAACACAGCAACAACTCAAAAGTTTTCTGTGTTGATGATACATTTGCCCCGCCGGTTGTCAGGCTTATGTGGGAATGTACTTACGAATGGGAGAGTTTAAAGTGTATGTAAAAACAAAACTTTATTTTATGTATAGGGAAGTTTTAGAACCCATAGCTGGGGTGCCATTATTTTTAGTCAACTTCCCTTTTGTGCTCCTGGGAAGCACCCTGATGCTCAATGTGTGCTGTGTCTACTTCCTCCTCCGAGGTTAGTATATGTCCCAACCCCAACTTACCACTGTCTGATCAGAGCACTTCAGCTGGATAGTGAGATGGAATTTGGGGATGAATGGGGTGAATAATTCCAGAGCTGGAGATGTTACAGTGTATATTCTTATCTACACCTGGTCTTGGGGGGTTCCCTGGTGAATATAAAAAAAGTCCAAACCCAGCTAAACACTCAAACAGGTTTACATCAGCAATTCCAGGTGAAACAAAACAAATGTGCTTAATGGGTTTTCTTTACAAAGAAGCCTCAGTTTGACTAGAAAAGCCTTTTCCCAATCAGCAGTGGGGTCCTTGCTCTGTGTGTGAAAGCAGTGGTCTATCTGCAGAGGTCTCACACACCTCGTGCTGAGTTCATGCAGATGCTGATTGGAGATCTACAGGTCTGAGAAGCATATAGATCCCCTAAGAGAGACCACTGCTTCCACCTAAGGAGCAAGAGCCTTTTTCTACAGCATTACAGCACGATGCTGGCTCTTATATTCAAGATGTGGATTCTCATCTAAAGAGATTCGATTGTGACCTCCTCTGGGGAATGGTTAGGGACATGACTGTAGCCAATGAAGTGATAAAAGTAACAACAATAATCAATAATAATAAACTAACTAATAATAAACTAACAATTATGTAAGAGAACAGAAAAATGTTTACTGGTAATAAAAGAAGCTGATTTGTGGCATGCTTATTTAGTTAGATCCATAAATTTTTGGACAGAGACAACTTTTTTCTAATTTTGGTTCTGTACATTACAACAATTAATTTTAAATAAAACAACTCAGATGCAGTTGAACTGCAGACTTTCAGCTCTAATTCAGTGGGTTAAACAAAAAGATTGCATAAAAATGCAAGGAACTAAAGCCTTTTTTTACACAATCACTTCATTTTAGGGGCTCAAAAGTAATTGGACAATTGACTCAAAGGCTATTTCATGGGCTTGTGTGGGCAATTCCTTCATTATGTTATTATCAATTAAGCAGATAAAAGCCCTGGAGTTGGTGCTTTCCAAATATTTAGGGACCTAACTGTACTCAAATATAATTCCAAGGAACCTTTTTTAATGAAAATGCTTTAACTCGAATATAAACCCGAGGGCCCTTTTTTCTTTTATTGGTGCTGAAGGATATTTATTTGTTTAAATAATTTTTGTTACACTTGTTTATAAATTCCAGGGAGGTTCGGCCTTTTCTCCAATGTTGGCTGTGAGTGAGAGAAGAGCGCAGGAGCAAGTGAAGATCTTGGCAGAGGAAGTGGGCTGTTCTGCGTCAAATGAAGAGGAAGCCCTGACGTGTTTGGCCAAAGTGGATGCCATTACCCTTAATGCTGCCCAGACTAAGGTAATGGAGTATGATAAGATGGTAAAAGTTTTAACATTTTTCTTTTTTAATTACAAATGAACAGTTGCTTCCTATAGGCTGTGGAATTAAGCCAACAGTGTGTAGCCAACATAGGCTGTGGTGTAGTGTAGCAGATGTTTTTGGTTGGCACATAGCTAAATACACAGTTTAAAGTATGTTTACCTATAACAAGTCAACAATTGTGGCTTTGCTACATCGATCTACACAATTGTTCCAGCTCTCTGCTGACTACAAAACCCCTGGGCTGCTTTTAATTGTGTTGTTGAACTGATTTTGGTTATTGACTTGGTCACTGGTGACACTATTCAGGCCTCCTTTCCAACTCAGTTGGCCTTATCTTGCACAATATAAAGTCAAATTAAACATTATGGAGTTCAAAGCATAAAGGGCATAGCGTTGACCAATCTCTATCATTATTCTGTAGCTTCTTGCAGTTCGTGGACCCTTCCAAACATGGGGACCTGTTGTAGATGGCTTCTACCTGAAAGACACTCCAGCAAAGCTTCTCCAGCAGAAGACTTCTTCAGATATAGATCTGTTTATTGGAAGTACTGAGCATGATGGGCTGATCAGCAGAGCCAAGGCTATTAAGGTAAAAAAAACTCTTCTTGTGCACAAAAAAAGAACCTTCATGACACACACCCTATCTGGTAACCTAAAACTGACCTTTCTGTAACTTTACAGAATAAACATCACAATAAACAGCAACAATAGACATTTTCGAGAAACCTCAACCTATTACTTAAATATAATGAAATTATTATTATTAAAATGCCATAAGTAAGCTCTATTCAGGTGTTGCTTATGTTAACATTTCACTCACCTTGTTGCCCAGCTTCCCACCACCCTATGAATCACCACTCCTCCGGGTTCTTTTAATAAACATAAAATAATAATACTAAATACCTTTTTATTTCAGTCTTCTGGCCCAGTCCAGTGACATTACAAGAGTTTTTTCTTTGTCCCCTGGGATAGCCAGCATTTCTCCAGAACTGAATGGAGCTCATGTAATCATGTCAGTCTTGTAGAACTAAAACCCCTTCTGTGTGATGGGCTCCCAGGTCCTTGGCTGTGTGACAAAGAGCCATTCTACCCAAAATGGACTGCTGGTGAT
>NW_027319169.1:0-4494 GCF_032062135.1 Pyxicephalus adspersus
TTTCCTATTTTCTCTGTTAGACTGAATACAAGGACAAACAAAGAAACTATTAGGTGAAAATTGTAGTAATATAATTGTACCTAAAAAAATAAAAAACAAACTATTCAAAACAAGACATGTTTTTTTTTATTTATGTTAAACAAACATGTATCTATTTAAAACTTCAGGTATACAGGTTAGCATTATCCTATTAAAAGGGAAACCAAGTAATTTGAAATTGAATTTAAATTTATAATATACTGTAATGTCCGTTGCAGTTAAATAACTGTAAACTATTATTTGTATTATTTATAAGTATACTTGATGAGTTTGTCTGATTGAAAAAGATTATATATTTTTTTAGCAGATGTGGAACCAATATGAAACAAGCTGCTTCATGGCTGTTTTATAGTCAAGCTACTATTCAAAACCATTGCACATCCTTTTCTATACTAGTACCTTATAAAGGTACTGACCTTTTGGATCTCAGAAATGCGTAATTGATTTATACCAGGTATACCACCTGCAACAATACATCTGTCCTGATATATTTATATATGGTATCATGGGGGAAGCAATTTTTTGTTAAAAAAAAGTGAGCAAGTTGAGGATTTTTTTAATTTTTTTTAAATGAGAAATATTGTACCTTAAAACAAAAAATTGGGAGGACTATAAAAGAGATAAAGGGTCACATTTTTTTTGAATGCATGAAACTTTTGTTCCATAAGTAGCTTTCCATTATTCAATGCACTGTTATCTATTAAACTGCAGTCATAAAATGCTTTATATTTCTTTTTTTTCTTCAGCTCCATTATAAATGAACAAAATAAGCACATAGATGAAGCTTATTTTGAAGATAGAAAAAGCATTTTTCTTGTTGGTTTTTAGGTAATACATAGCCTTTCATTGTTTTAGATAAACACGTAAAACTTAATTCAGTTAAAACATAAGGTACACACAAATATATAAAAGTGCCTGTCTCACACAGATGGACTGGCAAGTGCCTGATCTATCCAAAGTGAAACCAACATGGTAATGGAAGCCTACTAGAAAAAAACATAATTGGTTTATATCTTTGCTAATGTGTTTCTAGGGGTGGACCTTTTTTTGTCAGAGCTGATGTCACCTTAGAAGTAACAAATTCAAAAAAAACTGAGATGTTCTAAAAATGTTTTCCTTTTTTTTGTAGAAAAGAGAAGAAAAAAAAAGTAACAAGAGAGGATTTAGGGGGAACATTATCAGGCCAATAACAAAAAAAGAGTAAATTCACACTAAAATACATAGAAAACAGTAGAAATAAAAAAGAATTGCAAGGTATAGAAAACATGATTTTGTGGAAAAAAAATAGATATAATGGACAACAAATGTCTTGATCTTTTATAGGGGTCAGTCTATCACAGATGATTGTAACCAAAAGAAATGAAATGAAAATTTAAAACGCTTGGGGAGTTGATTTAAACATTTCTTTGAACGGATACCCTTTCTTCCCTATGACGTAAGGAGAAGTTTATGTTTAACTTAGAATGGACAATGTTTTTAATATTTTTTTTACCAAATAAATTGTTGCTCGTCATTAACCCCTGCCCCCTCTCTTTTTTTCTAAAAGCCCATCCAGTGAGAATGAAATGAGCTTTTAATCTGTTTCAGGTTTAATACTTGGGGCTGACAACTAGTGTTGGTGTTCGAATTCGGGTTTTTCTTATATTTGACCCAAATATGGCTGTTCGAATTCGGATAGACCTGACTCGAAAAAAAAACGAGATTTGATGGCAAAAATTCGGATAAATAAAATGTAAAAAAATCTGTAAAAAAAATTATTGTTAAAATATTTTGAGTGTTTGTGTTTATTATACTTATTTTTTTTTACAGGTTATCCTACAATGACATGATATCTCTTACTCTGTAACACACTTTCCAGCACAGTAATATTCTGATACATTTGTTACATTTTTCTTTTATCCACTGCAAGAAAAATGTAACAAATGTATCATGTTACTGTGCGTGTTACAGAGTAAGAAATACTTGCGGGGCATCTTCTCAATGATTGCAGCAAGTCATTGAGAAGAGTGTATGATTCCAGGGGCACTACAGGTTAACTGGGGATCCTAGTGGAACTGCAGAGTTCATCTGCAATTCAGTTCCCACAGTCACATGACCGTGGGAACTTTGTGGTCAAAGCTGTGACTGCAGGTGATCCCTAGGCACTAGAGGTTGAATGGGGACAAGTTTCCCCATTCATCACATCTAGTGCCCTGCCCTGAGAAACTCTATCCAAGAACACATACATTGCTCTTTTCCTACACTATCCAAACTGATGCTTGACCATGCTATTTTGAATGTGATGTGAGCAACCCAATCAGACATGTCACATGAATGAGGTATGTGGGAATCTGTGTTGATTAGGATAAAATTGGTACACATTGATGTGAACCATGTTGGAGCTGTTGCTGGATGGGGATGGATTGGGTCCACAGGTAGCCTAAAGAGTTAACACAAGAGGGAAACCCACATTGCTTCAACAAGAGATAGTCGTCATGCATACACCCATCTGCAACTATCATAATTAATTTATATTACCGTATTATTGTTTGGAGCAGTGTTTCTCAACAATGGTTCTGTGAAACCCTAGGGTTCCTCCAGAGCTTACTATGGGTTCCTTGAACAATGAGCAAATCTAAGCAAAATAAACATCCCATTCAAAAATTTAAACTAGAAAAAAAAAGTATTTTTTATATATATTGCTATTCCTCTCATTCCCTTTTAAACTATTGGTATTAGTACTTTAAGGTCAGATGGTTTATGAAAGCAGACATATAAATATGGCATTTTTCCTGTTTGCACCATCAGAGTTTTGAGATGTGATGAAAGAGGTACCACGGACAAAGAATTTGATATAACAGGAATGTGTTATAGTATAAAATGCAATGCCACAACATGAAGAATGGAATGGAAATCAAAATAGTCCTGGGAAGCCTTATAAAAATGGATACTGTTCAGTAAGTTGAAAAGTGAATATGAACAGTTTCAAAAATACTATGATAAGATTTAGAATGAAAAACACAAAGCACAATCTGTCATGCTGCAGGCAGAATTGGTAAAACTAAAAAATGAAATGTTAAGCAAAAAGAACATTTGAATTGTATATCTTCCTTGCTAAAATTTTTTCTCTGAATGTTTTTGGTTTTCAGGAATTGTAGACAGGTAAAAGTTTACAACTAATCTCAATGCTTTTATGTTCGGTTTCTAGATGTAAAATACCAACATATCGAAGTGAATTCATTTTTTATATACACATAAACATACATTATTTAGCAATAACAAAAAAACAGTTTTTATTTTGGACATTTCTGATCAATAAAAGTGATCTCTGATCCCTTTAAGAGTAATTTTCTATTGTAGATGTAAGATTAAGATTAAGATGTAAGAAAACATTTTTTTAGTTCAATTAAAAAGCTGGATTTCTTGGTGACTTGAATAAATTGGCAAAATAAATATACAGTTTAAAAAGTCTATGCTGACTTTTCAAAGAGAATAATAATAAGCAAGATAAACCTGTGTTCAATTCCATTGCCCAATCATGTGGGAAGGATATCGGTTGGTTTTTTTTGAATGGAATATTTGTTGGGCCATTTTTGAACTATTTTGGCTTTACATGGAATTGTGGGTTTACATGTGTCTTGTTTGTTCTTGTAAATTGTTTTGTCATTTATTGAAAAAATAGTGATGTGATGTGTGTGTATGTGTGTGTTATTTTTTCGTTTTCATGTTCTTTTTTATATTTTAATGTGACCTTTTAGCAAAGGTTTCTTTTGAATAAAGTTGTTTGTAAAATGTTGTTTGTTTTTTAGGGGTTTGTTGTTATTTGATCTCCTTTCCAATCTCCCAGGAAATGCAGTTTAAAAAGTCAATTGTGATTGTTTTTAAGCTGTTCCTTTAAATTGTTTGAAAGGCTAAAAACAGTACAATTGTCTTGTTAAAACTCAATTGTTTGATGCGCATAGTTGTGCTCCAAACTCCAGGAGTATGTTGCGCATAGTTGTGCGCCAACGCGGACCCACTATGTGCGCGTGAACTGTTTCATCAGTTGAAAAATGTGCCGCACTTTTACACAGTCCTCATTCAGGTATGTTTTTATTTTTTTTTTTGTATATTGCTTGTTTTGCTTCATGTGCACTCATGCATGTATGTATAGACATGAGTGCACATGAAGCAAAACATGTATGTATGCATTTAGATGTGTGTACACATACATAGAAAAGAGAAATTATAGGAAAAAATTGGCAAAGAGGGCTTTTTGGACCCTATTGCTTCACATTGAAAAGATTGCCTATTTGTTTCTATGATTTCTGATATCATGGGCTTGGCTTCAAGCAACATTCATGGATGATATTGCTTCTGGTTAAAAGGAGGAATCCACCTTTATGTGCTTCCACCACCAAGCTGAGGGGAGTAAGCCAATTCTATATAGTGGGCTAGCGTCTAAAATGCCATTCAAATCTGCAGAAACATCCTGAA
>NW_027319170.1:0-4494 GCF_032062135.1 Pyxicephalus adspersus
GTAGGGATTTGAAGGCAAAGCACAGGAGCTTAAATTTGATTCTAAGGTGAAAAGGAAGCCAATGGAGAGAACTACCAATGGAGAGAATGTTGGCATTATTTAACCAGCGCACATGTACTGGCACATTACATTACATATTACATGATGGAGCTACAGGCTATTATTATTTACCATCTATCAACTAAAGAATTAAGACCAAATAGTGGAGAGAATGCAGTGACGGAGCAAAAACCTGTCACTGCTGATAGAAAAGTGTAAGATTGCGGTTTGTGAGCAGTACTCCTGAGCCTGACTGGCTTCTGTTCTGTTTTAATAGGCGTACTGCCTGTCACATTAAACAAACTGCTAGCAGGCTTTCAAAAATGTCATAACAGGGAGGTTGCCATACCAAAACAAAGCAATTTTCTAATACTACCTCTTCTACACAGAATATCGTCTTGTGATAATGAACTAATCTGTTTGGAATAGTGTGACAATATGTAATATTATAAATTAATGTGATAAATAATGTAGTCACACATTGTAAATTATTGGATTGGAGGATGTAACGGGTTGTGGGTGATCTTAAGAGCTGAGCTCTTTCTGCAACATCTTTTAACTCTTTAATGACCAAGACAAACTCTGCAGTTGTTTCTTTTTGCAAAGCACAGCCTGCTCCAGAAGGTAATAAATGTCTAGGCTCCCTAAAGCTTTTATTTTTTGCTTTGTTTGTGATTAACTCACAGTGAGGATTTTATACAGTAACTGACACCACACTACCTAATAATATGTTGAGACAAAAATCTGTCCTAATTGCATTTATTAAAATGATTTTCCGGTTCTGACTTACATATGAATTCAACTTAAGAACAAACCTACAGTCCCTATGTCATATGTAACCCGGGGACTACCTGTACATGTATGTTTTCCATTGCTAGAAACAATCTTTTGTGATTGCTTCCACTGACAAATGAATGAACAAGCACAGTACACAGTACAGGAGTGAACAGCAGTTATTCCTGATCAGTCTTTCATTGATCCACCAGAACAGATTGATGAACGAAGCTAGTGGACTGCTGTACATGTTAGATTTTTTCCTGAGATGGGCATGACTGCCGCATGACAATGATTTGACATGTGTACAACACACAGGAACCACAATTTGGAGAGGTGCCTTGGTGCAGCTGTATGCATGCTGGGGATTTGTTTGTATCTTGGTCTTTTTTCAGTTAATGCTCACTTTGACCTATTGAGATTTTTTTCTAATATCTAACATCGTGTTGACATTTTTACTTGCTTTCTCTTCCTCTAAGAGTTAATGGATTAAATGTAGAGATTAGTTGATTAGTCATTTATGGGAGCTTTCAGTGGATCAGTGCAATTACTTCTTAGCTATCTCTCTAAACAACTGTTGAGATGAGACAAGATGAGTTGAACACCACACAAGAAGTGCATTGTTTTCACTAAATAAGTTGGCTCATTGAATTGCATTGTGAGAAGGAGAAATAAAAAAGGACTATATTGAAGCTTTTCAAAGCAGGAAGCATTTGTGATACATAACTGCTCCCATACATTTGTCATTACAAAAGATTTATAGAAACAGGATGGTTAATACATTTATTTAAAAAAAATATTTGCAAATACTAATTATTCATTTTAAGCAAGCTGTTTTTTGTTGAAGGATCTTATAGGTTTTCCATTTCTTTTAATGTGTATATTGCATTTTCGGTTTAATTGTTTCTGTGAGCCTTCTTGTTATGTTAAACTATATCTCCTTCAAGTTCTATTAATAAATGCTTACAACAAAAATGTGTATAGAGAAGATCCAAAGTAATATTGTGGTAATGACACTGTAGATGACAGATATACTTTACCTATTTCAGGTTGACTTGAAGGAAAAAACAGAGAACAGAGAAGTGTATTTGAAATGATATGCCTACTTTTAATGATGGTGATTTATAATTTGCAGTGTATGGGTAGGTTCCTGCATTATAAAGCTAGCCTTCAGTTTAGAAAGTTAGAGACTCCATTTAACTGAATTTAAAGTTTAAAAAATTACAGGAGCATCTTTCTAATCCAATGTTTCTTCTAGTTTTTCACAGTAACATACAAAAAATATAACCACTACCACTACCATTTTGTCAGTTTTTTATTTAGGAAAAATGTTGACTTTTACAATATTATTTGACAGTGTGGTTGTAAACTAGGTCAACCACTATGGACACATTTCCTCTGTGTACTCAGCCATACATTTGTGAGCTAAAGCTTGCCTTGTAGCAAAGCTGCCATTTTCTGAATTATTTATCACTCTGTACTCTAGCACTATTCTCTGTGGCAAGAAAAAAATACAACACAAGATTGATGTTTTATAAATCACTGCTTTTCCATAAACTTGATCATATTAAGATGCAAATCTGATTAACAAAACTGGTACAAAATCAAATCGATCTGCTACAGCTTGACCACTAGAGCAAAGCTTTTGGAGACGCTTATCCTTGGAGCTTGGTACTGGGACTTTCCAATCTTATATCAGTTGTTGCTTATAAGACAGTGTGACCCATACTGGCTATTTAAATTTTAACATATCAATTATAGCAAATATGCAGATCAGCACTGAAGATACTAAACAAGGGACACAGAAATTGGTTGTCTATATTGGTTTTTTTCACAAGTTTTTGGGGCATGCCTATAGGAATTTATGATGATTTAGCCAAAAAAAGTGTTAATGAGATCCTGGCTCATGATCAGCATTTGAATTTGTTCTAAATGTGTTGAGATCTGCTCAGGCCACTTGACTTTCCACACACAAATCATCTTTCTGGATGGGCTTTGTGAATGGGCAGACTCATACTAGTACAGAAAAGGGTCTTCATTAAGCTAGTGCCATAAGGGGGGGGGGAAGTGTGCAATTGTCTAAAATGTCTTTGTATGTTGTATAGCATTAATATTACCCTTCAATGGAAATCCCTGAACTTGGAGTTGAAGAATTTGGAGTTGTGTCTACATACGTTTTGCCATATATGATGGTCATGTAACCAGAAACTTTTGCAATATAGTGTAAATAACTAAAGAAGGTTTTGCAATGCACAATTCTCACTTAAAAGTGTTTTACATATGTCATAATTATCTTTTTTTTATGGAAATCCAAAGCTAAAATGAACTGAATTGCCATATACATTTTTCTTTTTAAGTGCTTAGTTGCTGAGAGATGCTTAATTGTAACATTTACCAGTATTTATCTCTCACGGAATTCACAAATCATTTATCTGCTTTTTTCTCCAGAAGGACGGTATCATCTTTTTAATTTTTTTAGGTTCTAGCCAAGGTCAGCAGAGTACACTTCATAAAGTGAAGCCGTGGAGCAGTTTTTTAATAATAGAAGGGAAAATTTATTTTACTTTTTTTAATAAGCCAATTTTTGAAACTGCAACTATGGCTGGTGTGCAGGCCATACAATATTAATAACGAAAGCTGTAAAAAACTGCTTTAGGATTTGGAGGTCTTTGTTCAAATTTCTGTTTCAACGCTCCCAGCGTTGCTTACCCTTGTGTCCCCTTACATTGAGTCAATTAGTGACAGTTCTGAGGGATTTATATGTGATTCAGGATTGCATGTCCGCAGAATGCTTACCCACTTACCCATTGGGATTTAGACCTCATTAGAGCTTCTCTTGATCTCTTATGATTGGCTGTGGGGCTGCAGATGACGACTGGAAAAGAAAAATAACATTTTCACACCTGTCCTGTTTTCTGCTACTGAAGCCTCTTAACACCCACTGAAACAACTAGAAACCTTATGTTCAAGGGTAGGTGCTCATAAAATTGGGAATAAATGGAACGGATAAAAAGGACACATATGTTAGGAAAGAATAATCCTTTAATAAAGATAAATTAGAGTGAAAATAATAAAACATTGAAATAAATACAAAAAAGGACATAATATATGACAACAAAACATAAAGTTAAAAACATTTTAGGTGCATTCTACAGCTCAGTAGTAGTAATCAGGAATTACATTCTCAAATTACTCCATCCTCGAACATTTGGTGGCAGTTTCCCAGTTGAAGTTGGTAATGAAGCATAGAGTTCTATTAAGGAAGGACGTGAACACCATATTGTGCAGCATGATAGTGTACCACAACAAACAATACTATATGCATTACCTTGCCCTGCTTAATAAAAATGCAGGACCTAATTTTCCATGCAGGCCTGTTACCATTGTATTTACTTTAAAGATGCTGCTTACCTTCATTGTAAGGAGCTTGGAACTTCTTGCTAAAGCTTTTGGTTTAACTTCCAAAAGTCAAATATCCATTTTTATGTCCATCCTAAACACGTAAGAGAGCCACAAGCAATAAGATCAAACATTCAACTTGGTAACTAGATTGTAAGCTCTTCGGGGCAGGGTCCTCTCCTCCTGGATCACTGTCTGTATTAGTCTGTCATTTGCAATCCCTATTTAATGTACAGCGCTGCGTAATATGTTGGCGCTATATAAATCCTGTTTATTAATAAT
>NW_027319171.1:0-4494 GCF_032062135.1 Pyxicephalus adspersus
TACCTGCCATGGAAAACTACCCAGCTTTATCACTTCTGAGTGGAGTTGGAGCTGGCTGTTAAGCTTTGCCCTACAGTTTCCTATTAACCCATTACTATGGTGGGTCATTTTATGGTCCAATAGGAATATGCAGGGACAGGTATACATTCTCCAAGATAATTTAGCATAGGAGAACAATATAAGCTGTCACTGTTGATCTTCATATAGGTCCTTTCTGCAAGCTGATTCTTGATGTTTTCTGATGCAATTTTACAGTATGTAGAAGTTCTGTTCACTTCAGCAAAATGCTGCTTAAAAAGAGTTACCAAAACTTTTATATGCTTTTTCCATACCATTGGCTTTACACTGACATTTGTTATCAAAGAAAAACAAACTAAAAGTATGCATGTGGCCTGTTTTATTCCCGGGTATATAAAACACATTAAATCTTCTGTCCCCCCAGGGATTGGCATGTAAGATAAAATGATCCGTCTCACTTTCCTAGTCACTGGATCACGATTAAATACTGCTTAAAGCTAAACACCAAAAAAGATGAAAAACTAAACTTGCAATAGGGTTCTTTCTGCACTGCATAAAGTAGAGGTTTTTGTCTGATATACCATTAAAACTTACTTGCCTTACCCCTAGCTTAGCCAGTAACAAGAATTCTATTCCCTCCAATACTCCAGGTTGTGGGCAAGCTCTCTGCATTCTCACTTACAGGTCTGCATGTAAACATCTGATGGTTTACCATACAATGCAGGACCAATAGTCCAACCAAAAGTCCTATATTGTATACATGACGTCAGAAGCCAACGCCACTGAAGGAGCTTCAAAGAGAAGAGACTATGGGGGACTAATTGCAGCAACACATAAATGTTATTGAAAAAGCAGTAAAAATGAGAAGTTCATCTTTAAATTCTTTAACAAGACAATCATTTTTTTTTTTCTTACAGAAATCAGACTTCTAGCAGCCTGCTGGCTTTCTTCGGTAACTCACAACAGTTGCTAGAAATTGACCGTAATCTTACTGTAGACTCTCTGGTGTGCCGTATGAAGGTCTTTAAAAAAGAAATACTTCACATGGGAAGCTAGAGGTCAGTAATGGCTTATGTCTTTTACTGTTTGTCAAGAATATTTACCTCTTTCAATGTCCATAGTCTTTAAACTCTTAAGAGCTAAATTCCTATATATTTGAGAAGTTCACAACTGTTGCACAAAACTTCTTGTCATATGTACACATTGCCTATGCAGGCAGTCCCTGGGTTAAGGACATCGGACATACGGATGCCTCTTAGATACAAACGTGGCTTCCCTGCTTGCTGTGTGCAGAACAGAGGCTTGGAGGGGGAAGGGGCGGTTTACATAACTTGCGGAAGAAATCTTTTGCTAAACATAGCTGAGGTTGTCAGAGATCTTGAGGGGGGGGGGGCTGGTTGGTTCTCTTCTGCAACCTCTTGTAACTCTTTAATGACCAAGACAAACTCTGCAGTTGTTTCCTTTTGCATGTCAAAGCACAGCTTGCTCCACAATTAATAAATGTCTAGGCTCCTTAAAGATTTTTTATTTTTTTTTGCTTTGTTTGTGAATAACTCACAGTGAGGATATTATACAGTAACTGACACCATGCTGCCGAATATGTTGAGACAAACATCTGTCCTAATTGCATTTATTATAATATTGTACCTGTTCTGACTTACATACCAATTTACCTTAAGAACAAACCTACAGTCCCTATGTAATCCAGGGACTACCTGTACCTGGAAATGGTTGAACCAATACCCCCACCACACATACACTCACATACTTTCAGTGAAAACAAGTTTTACACATTATGCATTCTGTGTGTGCAGCATACTATTCCAGCTTCCATTGAACTGATGAAAAAGTCCTGATGTCCTTTATAAACATAAATAAATATTAAACCTCTCTTTCTTTACATTAATTAATTTACAAAAGGATACAAATTATTCAAAAGGGGATCTTCTTTTTTCTCTGGCCCTGCACTGGGTCTCTGTTCCACATCAAAACTACATCAAGAGTTAACATTTTGAGAGCACAAATCCCCAACGTCTTCCGTATCTATCCAGCTTAGCCCAGTATAAGTGACTGTTATAATGATTCATTGTAGTAACTGGAGCATGGGATTTGGGAGTGTTCCAGACACTTTGCAGTCATAGTTAATTACAATAAATACAGTAGGAAACATAGCACTAGTAATGGTATATTACACATAAATCTACCCATGATTCCTGATCACGTTGGGCTATTACTTGCTTTCGGGTCCATTTCACATGCACATGTTTGACATGCGTTTAAGATGTTCCTGAGATCACACCGATTGGTGCATTTGACCTCTTTCTAAACTTTATTAACTTGCTTTAAACTGATTTTCTATTCTATTGAATGGTATAAAGAGCAAAGTGGTTCGGATGTGAGTGGAGACTAGGGATGAGCGAGACAGCCTCTGGCATTCTCATGAAAATTTTCTTTCAACTTCCGAAGGGTTTGCAAAACCATTGGAAGATCGAGGAAATCATTTTAGGAGGATTCTCAGGTCTGCATTAATTCTTGGGAATCCTCCTGTTTCCGATACCCGGCACTAGAGGTTTATTAACTAGAGGTTTATTAACCTCTAGTGCCCGGGGATCGCAGTGGAACTGCAGATAAACTCTCAATGGAGAAACTCCATTGAAAGTTCATCTGCAGTTCCACTGCGATCTCCGTGCACTAGAGGTTAATTAACCTCTAGTGCCCTGGGATCACAGTGGATTCTCAGGGCTGCATTCGTTAATGCAGCCCTGGGAATCCTGTGTGCGATCCCTGGCACTAGAGGTTAAATGGGGAAAAGGCTCCCCATTCAAAACCTCCAGTGCTCGCTGATTGGCTGAGGACAGCTTTTTGAATGGGGAGACTTGTCCCCCATTTAACTTCTAGTGCCAGGGATTGCACACTGTGCTGATCAATGAATGCAGCCACACCCCCAATTTTTTTGTAAATTTTTTAAATTAAAATTCAAGCTTGACCAACGAATTTACACTGGCTGTTCTGGCTTACAATTTCGGTAAGCGAGAACGCCGTGAGATTGAGCTTTAAAAACTTGCTCGCTCATCCCTAGTGGAGACGTCTTGGAGCATGAGAGGTGTAGAACATCCAGGTGCCAGCCTACACCAGATGGCATTTTCTGAGGAAAACCTAATATTTTCAAAGATCTCTTGAAACAATAACTGAATACTGAACTTGCTATCTGGTATTGCATTGCTTACCAAAATATTTTTTCTTAGTTTTTATAAACAGGGAAAGGACTAAAACGTAGTCAAGTTCTATTGATATTCTACATTACCCAATACAAAAGATTAAACCTCACTTCTTGTCCTGCTGATAATGGACCAACTATGTCTTATCGGGTTTTTTTATCCGGGATTAGTTTATTTCTTTAGTGGTTGAACTTGAATGATCTTTTTTCAACCTAACCTACTATGTAACTATGAAACTATGTAACCTACTATGTGTGCGCACGGGAGTTCATTCATTCCCAGCAGCCAGCATGCACAGCTCAGTGTATATTTTAAAGAAGATTGCAAATAGAGAGGTACATTTGTTTTATTGGGGATCATACAAAGCCTGTCTCTCTGCTATAAATAATTTACATAATTACATCATTATTTAGGTTGAAAAGACAAGTCCATTAAGTTTACCCACTAGTTAAAACCCTATAGACATATTTGATCCAGAGGAAGGCAAAAAAAAACCCCTGGCTCAATTTGCTCCAACAGGGGAGGCAATCAGATGTTCCCTGGATTAACGGTCTCTGTTATCTTTACTATAGAGCTTTAATCTCCAGTTATTTTTTGTGCTGCTGGAACACATCCAGCTTTTCTTAAAGCAATCTATAGTAGTTGCAAAGACAGCCCCTACCTTGTCCTTTGTAATGAACTTAAATTAAAGTGAATAATTTGTGTGCTAACAAATTTTAAATAATTACCTTAAGTTCTGTTTTCTATTTGATCACTGAATATTGAGTGTCATGTTCAATCAAACCATTGTACCTACTCTACTCTCTCCACTTTACCAACCATGCCAGACTTCATGATCGTATTTTATTCAATGATAAAGTAGCCAAACCCACCATCTTATCGTCCTTTCTTTTCCACCCATCCCTAAACCACCACAGTTCCATTTTCTCTACAACTTGTATACTGCACTACCCCACCTCTACCCCATTCGTATGGGAGACAGTGAATAATATAACTGATGCAGCATATGCAGTATATGAAACACTAAACTAACTTAGAATATTATTATTAGTAATGTGCAATGGTAAATTTAGATTATAGCCCTAATTTAATAAACCTCTCCAAGGCTAGAATGGATCTGGTCCAAGATTCAAAACATTTGCTAGCAAATTACTTTGAAGAAATCCATTCCAGGTTTGCTGGATCACCCAGCTTCACTGATGAAAGTGTATTGTCAGCCTTGGAGAGCTTTAATAAATAGGGCACTATGTGAGGGGAT
>NW_027319172.1:0-4493 GCF_032062135.1 Pyxicephalus adspersus
AGATTCAGGACACCCATTTCTCATTCAGAATAAAGTGACATGAAGATAACCATAATCAGCAATCAGTCCCAAAACATATGGTAAAAACAGCTTCTGTATTTTGGTCAACTTTAGGAGGTGTTAAGCCCTGTAGAAAAAGCATGATGTAGTGGGACATGGGTAAAATCTGTAGGGTTATTTCCTGATATATTGCGAAGTAGGTATCCTCCCCGCTCTACTGAAATCCTTTAGATTATCAAAAGAGAACCTATCTGTAAAGTAGACAAACCATTTGGACAGTCCTAATGAGCTTTTTGAGCAATCCAGACTATTCCCCAGCCTGTTGTAAGCCTTGAAAATAGCAGGTATGGTTCAAGCAGAAGTCTATAGGATTAGACCAATACATGACAGAGAGTTGCTGGAATACCAGAAAATCTTAGGAATGCATTTGAAGCAAAGTAAATATTGCAGTTTTTAAGTGGTTTCCATAATAGGTAGAACTAGAACAATCTATTATAAATCAAATTGTGAGGTAGTCAAATGCAGACCATGCTGTTTTTTAGAAGTTTGTTAGATGACGAATCTCAGCATTCCTCCCGAGTGGTAAGAAAAAAAGTTGAGTGGCAATTTGACATGTAACTTTTACAAAGTTTGTGCCAGGCATGCCAACAGGAATGTATAAAAGGCTTGGAGATTATTTTAGTAGGCAACAGTTTTGTAGAAATTGAGAATACATTTCAAATTCAAGTTGGGAATTATTGTTTGTTGATCCAAATCCAGATCAGTATATGAGTGGGTACCATGGTGTCTCAAATAGCAGAAGGGAGCTGCCAGATGGACTGTTTTTTATTTTATTGAGTCACAATCCTGAGAGAAGCAGGTGAAACGGGATTAGCCCATTCTTATGCTGCCATTGAGCATGTCAGTAAAATTATGGCAAGTAAATAAATATTCAATTTTCTGTTTTGTTGTATAAATAACCATTTATAGCACATATGTTTGATCTATTGTTTTGATCCTGATGTACTTTTTAGGGGGTTAAAATTGTACAGCAGCACACAAGAAATGCAGACAAGGTGACTGAAATTGAAATGACAGCCACTTGGATTATGGGGGTCACATAGATGGGGCTACTCATTACAAAGCAATAGGGAAATTGTCTAGCACTTTTCTGCCCAAAAAAAGCAGTTTTCATTAAAGGACATTTAGTACAATTGTTTAGGTAACCCTCCATCCCCTGGGTGCATCCTGCTTGGTAAAATACCCAACTTTGTTTCCACTCCCAAGACGTAACTTTAGGTTATATACACACACTAGGTAATTTTTGCCAGAAACAGACAATTGTGATTGACTTGGGTTGGCCACAGTAGATCACTAAATGACCAAGAGGGAATGACTCCTGTCATTTCCTTTGGGGGGGGGGGGACGCAGCAGGGTGCCTTCTACTTTTCCCTCCACACTCCATAGAACTGAACAGCACCAAGATTGCAACACTCATTTGTTTTGTTTTCACTGGAAATAATCAGAAACAAAGCGATTGTTTCCAGTGACATAAATGTGATGTCTGTACACAGTTTACTGTGCTACTCTGCCCTGGGGCATGCATCCTTTGCATGGAAAACTTTCAGGCCCACTTTTCTTTATACCACTGCCCCATTCGTTCCTGTGGATGAATGGAAACTATGCTACATGACATGGTTTATTCAGAGGCAGAAATTTTCACACAGCTGTCCATTAAAATCTGGTTTTAACATAAAATTTTAGAACACATAGATGCTCAAGACACACGTGAATGCACACCAGTAAAAGTGTGGTCCTGGTATCTTTCTTTGCCAGCAGGTGGCAAAATGTATTAAGCAGGTCAAAAAAGCAATGATGATATACAAAGTGCTGAACAATCCACAGAAACCAATATTATAGAAACCAACAAGCTTTTAACTTACTGAAAACACATAAATGATGAATAATGAACACATGAATAATTTCTGCTTTGTATAGGTCATTGTTTGTATCATGCTTTTTGCTCCACTGAATGCATTGTATGTGTGTCCTTTACAGTTGTAGACAAGGCTTACAGCAAAAAGTACAAATTACCAAATTGGTAGTCTAAGTAAACAATAACAAAGGCAAACTTTAGTAGTACAGCTTTTAGAATACATGAATTAGCATGACTTTCTCCCTCTGAATCATTATGCATTATTTTGCCCACTGTTTTTTTTCTTTTCTTGCAGCGAATTCAACAGGCATCTGTCTTTCTAATTTTTATTTCAACATGTCTGGTAAAGATAAACACAGTGCCCCTGATTCATCAAGCAAAATCGGATTATCGCTCGCGCATTCGTATTAGCGATCCGGAATCGTGCGCGATCGCGCTATTCAACAACTGAAAAAGCTCGCGCACGGAGCCGCGCTTATCCGACAGCTTTTTACTTTATCAAATGATGTTCAACTCAAGTCCAGAGTTAAACAAGGATGCCCTCTCTCTCTTCTTCTAATTATCTGTGCCTTGGAACCACTTCTGTCATCATTAAGAAAGGTCAGGATAATCTGGAGAGTCCCTATACCAGCGGGTGGTGTACTCTGTACCACAGAGGCTGCTTTCAACAGGGCAATTCCAAACTGAATTTTTTTGTACAGGCTTAGGATTCAAGCTAAATATCAACAAGTGTAAATGTCTTGATCTTGGCAAATGGCAGCTTCAACATCTAAAAATTGCAACATGTCAAACTATCCAAATTTTGGGAGTGTTTTTTGACCATCAAAACAACTGGCTACAAACTGGAGCATTGTGCAAGAAAAAATAAACCAAATTTTTCTGGAAACTACGTAACTTAACATTAGAAGGTAAAGTGCTGGTTGTAAAATCAATAATTCTGCCTCAGTTACAATACATAAGCCTTGTCTTTCCACCATCGCTTTCCATAATTAAAAAAATCACCAGGATGGTGGGAGTCCCTCATAATAGGCAGACCCAGGGAAGGTATTGAAGGATTCAAGGGCTTCAAAATTAAACTCCAGGCAATCATCTAAATACACAGATATTGGGGTGCAAAGATTTGTATTTCTGTTTATTTAGTCCTCAGAGTAATACAGCACAGACAGGTAGATGACACCACTTTTAATTAAGGAATAGAATGGTGTCATCGTTACACTCCCAGCCATCTGATTGGATGTTGCAAGGAGAAGTAGTTTATTGATTGAGTCATCCATCTGCTTACTCTTCCTGCCAGTCCAAAAACCATTTGAATGCAGCAGTCCTGACTGGCTTCCAGCACCTCTTATCTAATGTTTTTAACAGGTGTTTAGGTGAAATAAAAAAACAGGTCTCTCAGGACTGGAAGAGCAGAAAGACAAAGCTTTTTGCCCGTTGTAGATTTTGTTGTTTTCCTGGAGATATCTTCAAATTTTTCTGGAGCTCAACTGTTGAAAAAATTTAAAGATCATCTGTGCACAAAGGTAAGGCAAATGGGGGTAAAGACCTCCTAAATATTAAGATCTTTCTGTGGTCCAGTTTTTTCTCCCTCTGCTTCAAGTCCCTCCAATCCCAATCTAACAAATGATCATATTTTCTCAAGTATGCAGCTGGTCATGTGTTTAGGAGGAGAGGATGGTACCAACCACGCCAAACAGTTCCAACACTCATCATTCCTCCAAAACCATACACAATTTTGGAAAAATTAATCCCTATCTGGAACCTACAAAACCTGGACCAAAACACCCTATTGGATGCAAACAAAATTAGGAAATTTATCAAAAGGAAAGGTCAGCACAAATCTGGAAAATTGTGTATGAAAAACGTCTATCTAACGAATTAAAAGATAATGCTTGGCAGGGTGTCCATGAGTGCCTGCCTCTGCGTGCCTTTCAGCATAGGAGGGGTTTTGTGAGTTCCCGACACATTTGCTTCATAACCAAAAGATACATTTTATTTACCAAAGTGCATGTAACAAAGTGCCAATAAAAAAGTATAAATAACAATAAATAACCATAAAAACAAAACATAAATATTTTAACAATATTAACAACAAAAAACAATTAACATTTGTGACACACTTCCCCTTTAAATCAGTGAAATGGAGGCTTTCATTGCCAAAACTGTACTGATTTGGTGTACTGGAGGAAGGATAGTGATGAGGCTCATATTGGTGGCATGGAGTTTGTACAGGTGAAGGGTAAGGCTGCAGGTATGGATAGGGGTAGGAATAGGTAGGGTATTGTGGGTTCAGTTGGTTCATCATTCCTTTGTTCACCAAATCTGTCATGATAATCTCCACAGCACCTGCTTGTTCTGGGCTCATCAGCTGCAGTTTTGACACGATATAGAAGCAAAAGCCATCCAAGTGATCCTCTTTTTCATTTAATATGGACACGGCTTTCCTGAAAGCTTCCTTTTTTTCCAGCTCCTGATGTTTTCTTTTTTGACCCCTTTTTTGGTTGGAACTTATCGGAGTGGATGTTGTGGCGGCAGGTGAGCTCTCTGCAGGTTCACTGCAGGAGGAAGTCTGCAATAAAAA
>NW_027319173.1:0-4492 GCF_032062135.1 Pyxicephalus adspersus
AAAAACAATGTACCGCTTTTAGACATATAAATACAGACATAAATGAACCGCCCAGGAGTTTCTGAACACCCCCTAAAGAGTACTTACCATTTCAATATTCTTATCTAGAGCTTCTTTAAGTTGGTCTCTTTCTAATATTAGGATTTCCTGGGAAGCCTTTAGATCTTCCCATTCTTGGGTGACCTTTTCCATTTTATGTTGAAGATGAAGAAATTTTTCCTCAATGTCAAGTTTCTCACTTCTAAGAGTTTCTAATTGTGTCTCTGTGCGCGTCAAATCTTTCATTGTTTGTTTCGGATCATTTTTTAATGTGTGCTGGGTTTCCTCAAGCTCTTCATTTTGGCACCCCATTCGCTGATGAATGTCTTGTTTCAGTTGCAATGCCTGCATAAAAAGAAGCTACTTTAGTAAAGAAGTTATGAAAAAAAAAAACAATACATCCACTGAAATAACATTTCACTTTCAGCAAACATGGTAGGAAAGAAAAATGCTCCATTCAAAAAAGTTCTGCATCACCAAATATATAGCTGAAATGGTTAACACAATCAGGAATTAAAAAGTTGTTGCAATGCAGCATGTATATATAAGTACCATTTCATCATTTTCCTTTAGTTTTCCTTTCAGCTGGTCAATTTCAGAAATCAATTTTTCGTGTGTGCTCTTTAGATCATCCCTGTCCTGAATGACCCTATTCAGTTTTTGTTGAAGATCAAGAATTTGTTCTTCAGTTTGATGTTTTTCATTCTGCAGAGACTCAAAATTTATCTGGGTTTCTGTCATTCTACTTGTTAGGTTTTCTACCACACAGGTTAGGCTGCTTTTGTCTTCCTCAAGTTTGTTTTTAATCTGAAGAAGTTGTTCATATTCAGAAGCCTTTTGCAGCAGCTGTTCTTGCAAACCAGGAGCCTAGAACAACATAAGCCAAATATCTTAGAGAAAAAATTTATAAAATTTGAAACAATATAATTAACATTCAGTGCTATACAGTTTATAAACATACTCGTACAAAGCTTCAGTAACTTCACGGTTACTTTGAGAGACACTGGTCACAAAACTAAAAGGTAAGGAGATTGTTATTAAAGTTTAAATATTTTACTGGAAAAAAATATACCATTCCATCATTTTCCTGTAGATTTCTTTTGAGCTGGTCCATTTCACCAATTAAACCTTTTTGTGTGCCCTTCAGATCATCCCGTTCCTCAGCAACAATGTTAAGTTTTTCCTGAAGATCTTCCTAGATTTAACTAGTCCTTACGTCTGGAGTGTTCCCATGCCCTTCTGCTTGTGGAGAAATGCATTCAGTATAATCTGAAATCTGTTTTCTCAGGTCAGCTACTAGTTGTTTCTGGTATTTAAGCTCCTCTTGGGTTGTCCTCAATTCATCCTGTGTTTCGATGGACTAAATACAACATGTAGAAAAAGAACTTCTGTTAATGTACATAAAAGACGAAAACTTGCATTACAAGCAATGCAAATGCTAGCTCAGTAAACATGTGAAAACAGCCTATAGAGCCACCTGCTAATTATAATGCCCTAATTCAAAACCAGGTCAAGCAGAAAAAAAACCCAAAGCAAAAAAACAAAAACAAATTACTATGTTTTGCAATTGGAATTTAGCACTTTCTAAGCAGGAGATACACATGTATAATGGCACTTTAAGTAAAATTTCTAGAAGAAAAAGCACTCAATTCCTGTAAAACCAGTAATGAATGGAGGATGTCCAATTTTTAAAATAGAATAGCCAAAAGGTAAACATTTTATTGCATGTGGAATTTTTAATTTGCACAGTTCAGCTTTACTTGAATCTATACAAACCTCACTGCTACTCATGTACAATATTATGGTATATAGTTAGAAGTTAAAAACATTTATATGTATATATATTTAATTACCATTTCAATATTGTCGTTTAGATCCTGTTTTAGAATATTCTTCTCAGCTGTAAGCTCTTCCAACTTAGAATGAAGTTCATCTCTTTGCTGAGCAAGCAGTGCTAACTCCTCTTGGAGCCCTTTAAGTTTAATTTCAGCATTCTCAGTCTGCACAATATTTATTAAGGGCTGCAGGTTACTCAACTGCTCTTGAAGTTGTTCCATTTCAAACATTAGTTGCATATTCTTTTGTTCTAAATCTTGCTTTTCTCTTAACAGATCAGATCGCCTCTCAGATTGTTGCTGAAGAGTTTCAACAAGAGATGACAGCTAGGACGAAATATATACAACTCAAAAGATATAAAGGAGAACAGGCTTCATTGCGCACCTAGTACCATTTAGATATTTTTGTATATCCTGCAATGTCAGTGATTGAGAGAAAGTAAACCCTAAGGCTGCTGGTGTTTGCCATTTTGTGCATCTAAACTGTCACACCAATAAAACTATCTTTGAAATAAAATGTTTATACCAGTTTGATCCCAGACCATTAAACCTTTAATGTCTGTTAAAAGAGGGTTGCCAGTCAGCCTGCCCTATTGGATTTGATTGGGTTGATTTCATATTATGTAAGATGTTGGCAATATTGGTGGGGGAGGAAAGGACTTGTTTTGTTCTGTACACCCAAATGGATACCCAGATAGACAACTAGCTACTTGCTGTGATGCTTCAAAGGTTGAAACATTGGGTATTTATCACGCATGGCTTCTTTTGGCTTCATTTTTGTTGAAGAATGGCAGGGTGTTCTTTTACACTTCAGATTATATTTAAATATTTTGGAACATAATAAATGATTTGATCTTAAATTATGTCCCGATATGTAAAACTTTGATATGTACAAACTCCCATGCCTTGGAGTTACATAATCCCAGCCTGGCCAATTATAAAAGCCAAAGATCCTGAACCCCGATGAGGACTGGGTATAGATGTCAGCACCAGAAGAGATGAATGTAGATAAACTACCAACAGGCATGTAAGCCTTGTTTATTGCAAAAAAGGCATCGTCTATCCCTTCTGCTGTAAGGAATGACCCTGTTAATATTTTTTAGGTTTAGTTCTGCTTTAAGATACAAATTCACACTTGGCACAACAGGGTTCTCCCCAGGCCCTTTTAGCTGGGCGTACCACCCGGCACTTTTCAGAACCTACCCGGCTGTTTTTGGGTGGTTACTAAAGAGCTTGGTCACAATAAAGGGGCTGCCAACCACCTACAATTTCTTCCCACCCAGCTTAAAAAAAATTTCTGGGTTGAGCACTGCACAATACTCAAAATAATATTAGAATGTATTCCTAATATTCTATATTACAAAGTAAAGTTCCCATTCCACCCCCCCATATGGTATCAAAACAATAGCAGATTGTTTGGGAGGGTATTAAAGATGAAAATGTAAAGGAATTACATTTTAAGTCTAATGTGCTACAATAGTTTATGCAATAAAATTCATTTAGCAATAAATATCTAAAAGGTATTGTACAGCAGGCCTCTACAATATTCACAAATTGTTCATTTGTAGTAAGGAGCTTAGATGAATGCCCATAAACTCATCATTGAAAGTAGATGAGTCCCCAATGACTACAGATTTTCCATCACAATAAAAACAAATCTAGTTATACTTTGTGGAATTATATGTGATTATATTTACAGGCACAGTTATAAACAAGGTTATGTCATCCTAATGAATGAGGCTTTAAAAGCCCATGTTAAGCAGAAGATAGCCGTGTAGACTAAAACTTAGAGATAAAAATGGTAAAAACAATTCTGTGGTTAGTGAACTACTTGGAGTTCATGGTGTACGATGAATGCAAAACCCCCTCACTTACATGTCATCTGCAAATTCTAGCTGACAAAAAGAATATACAAATGCATAAAGCAGTTAGCAATCTACATCCTTTTTAAAAGGCCAATACTTACACTTCCTTCCAAATCTGCTATCTTCTGCTCAAGCATCTGTATTTGCTCTTGACAAATATCATGGTTGTGGCTTGAAAGGTTTTCCTCCACACAATTTTCTTGTAACTGCTCTGTTTGTGTGCATTGGTGTGAATTATTATTTTTAACCATGCATTGCGTAAGATTATTGGAATACAAAACTTCCAGCTCATAAGGTGCTCCTAAATCAACATTTAATTCATTCTGTGGCATGTTTTGAAGTTGTTCTTTTAAAATAGTTATTTGCAGCTGATGCGTTTTCACAAGCTCATGTTTCTCCTCTTCTTTAGCTTCAAGTTGTTGCTTTAAACTTAAATTTTCATTTTCAAAAGTTTCTCTTCTCTCAGCTTCTGCTGTATAATCCTTAGCCATGTTTTTTAGCTGATTTTCCAGTTCTGCTAGTTTCTTTTCCAGTTCATTATATTTTGGTGAAGATGGATCCTTTGACAGAGTACTGTATCAAAAACAGATGGTGTAAAGTGTAACACAGAGACTAAGGTGAAATACTTTTTACACACATACAACTGCTCAATGGGATGTGCTGATTCAAAGACTGTTTGAACACCTTGGCATATTCACCTATGCTTTCAGCACTTCAGAGGGAACTCCTGAGCGGAAAGCCAGATTAGGCAAT
>NW_027319174.1:0-4492 GCF_032062135.1 Pyxicephalus adspersus
AGTTTTTGCATACCTGGGATAACTCTGCGAATTGTCTCAGTCCCACCACCGATAACTTTTGTGATTACTTTTGGCTCTGTTAAAAAGAAACAATATAAATGAGTTTCAGATTGTTTTGTTACATTTGGCTGATTGGATCAGTTAATGCATACGCAGTTTGCATCATAAATAAGCCACAAAAAATTAAAATACAATTCATAAAATTTATGCTGGTTTACAGTTTAGAGTATGCTATATTTAGACTGATAAGAGTGAAAACATAATAAACTCAGCATGCAAATGCTGTATCATCTTTCATTTTTCATTGCATTTTAGTTACTCCAGAGAAACATTTACACTTATGCATGTGTATATTTTTAAGTTTGGTATTACATGCATTAATATATTAAAATGTTACTTGCCACATTAACTCTTAAATAGTTTTTCCGTTTTTTTGGAAACACAACAGTAGTATTTCCTTAACCAAGTAAAACAGCTAAGAACATTTTCTGTGTGTTTAGCTGTTTCCTGAAATTCAGATTTAACTGCCAATAATTATGGATCTCAGTAACAACTATGGCTGCCAGCAAAATTCATAAATCTCCCACTGGGGAGAATGTTTCACCAACCTGCACAGATGTGACAAAAGAAAACAGGTAAGGAATAATACATGATTTCTTGTCTTACTGCCTGTCTAGGTTTTCATGATCCAAAACAGGGATAACATTTTAGAAGGAAAAACTTAGAAGTGACTTGACACATACCTGTGATAACCTTGGTGGTAGTAATTTTTGTGACTGAAATAAAAAGAAAACACAACCTTTTTAATAAATGTGATATAGGACCATATAGCAAAATACAAAATGGCATGGCAAAAAAGTTATCTTTGGATTCAATACCATTATACAAAGTTTAAGTCCAGTTGGACTTTCATAATACATTGACTAAATCCTTTTTCCAAGTGCATCAAAGCACAGTGTGCAAAGTCAAACAGTTTGATTTTTCTTTAATTAGACAACATAAAAAAAGGTTCCTTACTAGAATGCTATAGAGTAGGACTTTTTCTCTCTGTTTGAAAATAGGTCTTTATGCGAAGGTCTGACCCATCTGACCCAGCCCCTACTGATTCAGACCTATTGCTCCTCAATAGGCAAAGCTCCTGTTTTCTGCTGATTGGAGAAGGCTAACTCTGACCAGTGTTGGATGGAGCCAACAGTGGGTCCCTGTGCAGAACTGCCTTGGGAAATGAGTTGGGGCTTCTGTGGGGGCCCCTGTTGGCTAACTTGTACACTTTTTGTGAGATCTCTAAAGGGTGGCCGCTCTACTTCCACACATTGGTCCAGATTTATTAAAGCTCTCCAAGACTGTGAAAGCTCTCATCAGTGAAAATGTATCCTCTCCAGGATCCAGGTGAACATTTTTTCCAGGTTTGCTGGATTACCCAGCTTCACCAATGAAAGTGTATCCTATCCAGCCTTGGAGTGCTTTAACCTCCCTAGCGGTTCATTTCTTTCCGGTTTTATATGTCTAAAAGGGGTACATTGTTTTTCATGAAAATTTATTTTACAGTATAATATAATAGTATGAGTATGATAGAGTTTGAAACACAAAATCATTTAAAAACAATAAATTGAATAAATTAAAAAATCTATATATTTAAAAAAAAAAAAAAAAAATTAAAAAAAAAAATACACTTCATACCCATACTATTATACATACTGTAAAATAAATGCTCTTGAAAACAATGTACTGCTTTTACACATAAAAATCCAATGTATTGCATTCAATACAGTTACTTTGTATTGAATGCAATACAAATGGATTTTGAATTTCCCGCCCCGCCCGGCCGGGACGTACACACGCACTGACGTCACCGGGAACTCCCCCGATGTCTCATCGGAGCAGAAGCAGGAAGAAGAAAGAAGACGGAGATCGCAGTGCTGGACGGCGCGGGACCCCAGCGGATCAGGTGAGCGCTCTATTTACTAACCTTCCCTAGGTGTTCCAACGCCGAGAGTGACTCGGGGTTACCGCTAGGGAGGTTAATAAATCCGGCCCATAGAGCAAGAGTTCTTTTCTGGTTTAAACTGAGGTTTACACTTAAACTAAATGGAAATATGGTAGTACCATTCATCTATAACTACAAATTCTACATGAAAAGGCTGCCCAAAGGACTTCAGAGGAAAACATATTTAAAACTTCAGGACATGAAAGCACTATGAGGCTTATGTGTCACTGTATGCTTACTAGGATTAGGGTTATTTGCTCACCAATCAGATTTTGAATATTGAGGCAAGTCATATGCTGATTGGTAGGTAAAGAGAAATAACTCCAGATCCTAGCTATTGCTCATGACTTATAATGCTTAACATATCCAGGCAGGTGATGATAGAAAAATACCATCAACTGTATTAATAAAATGGATCATTATGGCTATGAACCCAATGCACTGCTGTGCTGGAAAAGTTCTAAAACAATATTACTTCAGCATTCTTTAATAAAACAAAACTGCTTTAGGATCATTTTATCAATGTAGAATGCCAGAGAAAAAGTAATTATATGTTGCAAGCTGCATGATTTTGGAGTTAGGTCAAAAGCAAATATCAGCAATTCTTTTGTTTGTAGTATAATTTCCTGAGCTGCAATTAAGGGCAGTTACCAAACATGCAAGCTGCCAAAGTAAAACCCTTTCCAAAATTTTGGATAGAACTTGATAAAGAATGGTTGTGTTAAGGAATTGCTCCCCTAAACATTACTTACCCAAGATTCAATTACAGTGGAATTGGAAGTAAAGTCTAACGATCCAGGATAAACAATATGTTTTATGAAATAAAATATTACTTACTGTATTTGGTCAAGGGGATTTCCTGGAATTTGCTGCCTCGAGAAAACTAAAATAAAAAAAAAATGAAATTGGTCACATAACTAAATTAAAATATCACATTACAATGACACATTAAAGTGCCTGGAGAACTACCCTCCCCCCGATGCTGATAGTAATGAATTCGGTTCTCCATTTAAGTCTCTTATTCCGTGCTGTGAGATCAAAAAAATTCTTGCTATTACTGTTACATAAATGTTTGCAAAGTGAACTTCATACAAAGAAAAGATATGACTAAACATGCCTATGCTATCATATGTGATCTTTTAGGTTTGCAATTCCAGCTGCAAATCTGACTGCCTTAAAATGCTGTTTGCAAATACTCAAGTACATAACTATTGGGCATTCAGTGATGTACAGTATCTGGATCACAAAGGTACTTTTAATGGAAATTTGCTTGAACATACTTAGTTTTTGTTACTAAAAGAATATTTACCTTGATTGTAATGTACTTAATGATCTTATTAAGAATTGCAAGCAGTTGTTCATCACCAACAGGTGCATCTGAAACATAATAACAGATTATTAATATTGTGATATTATACTAATACAAACAGTACACTTTGATAAAAGAACTTTATTGGAAGAGTGGTGGGTTACAGGTCATTCAATAGAACTCTCCTCTGAGCAGGTCCTACTTTATTTTAATAGCACTCTGCTGGTTTTAGTGTTTCAAAGCCAACATACACTGAGCACATTTGTAAAGAACAACATTGTTAATGTGAACATGAATGTGATTTTTTAAGCAATGGTAAGACCATTGTATTGTATGGTCATACTGCTGCTTTTTAAATGTATGACCAGGGTAGCTCAGATCTTTAGCCCCAATTGTACCCTACCACAAATAAACCCTTGCTCCCCCCCCACCTTTTAGCTTACCAACATCCCCCCCTCAAGGAAACACTGACATCTTGCTGGACTTTAAAATGGCTGGCAAACAGTCATTTATTTAACAAATAAAAAAACCCTTTTACCAATAATAAATAATGAATAAAAATTCTGACTTTTTAAATTTTACATAAGTAACCATAAATTAACATATAACTTTGCATTTCAAATAACATACAAATAACATACAATTACCATACCAAATAAATAACTTACTATACCACATATACAACCATTTAACCTTAATATACCCATATTAAACCACAGTGCCCAATTACACTATGCCAACCAACCAACAAATCAACAAATTTACCCAACCCGGCTGCAGGTCTAGGAACAGGGTAAAGTCCATATCCAACCACGTATAAGTTGCATATACCACACATCGGCCCCTAGCCGCCCAGCACTGCCTCAGGGGTCCCACACCGTAACCTTTAATGGGGCACCCCACCACTGGGTTGCCCTTCCAAATAAATACCACCAGGATTCTTACCATCCAAGACCCCAACAGTTCCGTCATACATTTTCTCCCTAAAAAAACTCTCCCGAATTTCCATTACATCCACAATTTATTCCCTCTACTCTCCTCCCCTTTTACTTCCAACCCGACCCTCTAGCTGATCCCTCCTTAACTTCTCTCCACTTTCTTGTTAATCACCAAATGACTTTGCCACGGCACAAAATACCACTCATGGTACCCCTCTACAGTATTACGCAAATGACAAACAACGGTGCTTTGCAAGC
>NW_027319175.1:0-4489 GCF_032062135.1 Pyxicephalus adspersus
AGCAAATGACTTTGAATAAATCCACAACAGGTTTGCTGGATCACCAAGCTTCACTGAAGAAAGTCTATCCTCTCCAGTCTTGGAGAGCTTTTATAAATCAGGCCCAGTGTCTTCATATATTATCATGTACAAGTAACAAGTACACAAACAAATAACATTAGCTAGTGATGCATTTCAAGGGAACATGTGCCCACTTCTTCAGACTAGGAGCAGCCACAGATTAGGCTGTCATATTCTCGTGCTGTCAAAATGTTATAAACAAAGATGCTATAGTAACAAATCATGCCATAAATATATATGTAGCAAAAACCTAATGAAAGGAGAAAACAAATGTAAAAAGATATATGGGAAAAAAGCAAGCACATAAGCATTATATATATTTTGATAATTATCACATAAATATTATCATACAAACATTACATTGGGGAAAAATTTTGAACCAATTTTTTGTTGACTTCAATTTTTAAGTTTATTTACACTAAAATAGGTATGCTGATTCTGAAAGTGCAGTCACGTCAGATTTTTTCTCTATCACTTAGGAAGCAATGTAAGCAATGTAATGCAATTACTGTAGGTGACAGATTACTAGGTGACAACAATGATGAAGAGTTTGAAATTGAAAAGGACTCGGTTCATAAGAGATTTGATCAGCATGAGTTGAGTGATTTGGCACGTGATTTGGGACTATCGAAGAAGGCTTCAGAACTCCTAGCATCAGGACTGCGTGAGAAAAACATACTTGAAAAAGGAACGAAGGTATTGTCCTTTCAAACCTTTAGAACTGACAGTGGGTTTGTGTATTGCCATAACATACCTGGTTTAATGGAGGAATTTGGAATTCCAAACTATAACTCAACTGAATGGCGACTATTCATCAATAGCTCAAAGCGGAGTTTAAAGTGTGTCCTCCTTCACGATGGCAAAATATTTGTGTCAGTCCCAATTGGCCATTCAGTTTCTCTTTGTGAAGAATATGCAGACATAAAGAGAGTCACTGAGTTGTTGCAATATGGGCCCTTGAAGTCTTTCACAGCAACGCACAGTGGCTCTTTAGACTCTTGCTTGGACATACTTGGACATACAATCCTTGTTCTCCATCCAGTGAAATACTCCCTGGTTTATGACACTGTTCCTATAAAACTGCTACCTGACTCGCTTGTCCAGCTCAGTACCAGGGACAGTGCCAAGCAGGGCAGAAGTCAGAGGTAGGCAATAGCCTGCAGTCATACGGGAGAGAGATAACTAGCAAGGGGATTGATCAGAGTCAGTCCCCGTTGCTATAAAAGTATACCCATAAAGCTAGCCGGTGTTCTGCCCCTTGCAAGTCTGACCAGTGGAGGTGGGGGGCAGGAGGAGAGAGGAGGGAGGGTGTGGGTAACTGGGGATGGAAATGAATGCAGGAATGAAAAGATTTTTATGTTGTTTTTCTGTGGTGAATGCTTAGGAATGATTGAGGGTGCTAACGAATCACGATGTATAGGTGAGATAAATAAATGTTTAACATATGCAAGATTCAGTCAACATGACACAATACAAAAAAATGAATAAAGTTGTATGAACAAACACATACAGTAAATGTATTGAAATGTTTGAGTGTGCTAATGGAGCAACATGTATAAATTAGATATATAAATGTTTAACACATAAAGCCATATAAAGATATCAAATATCCTAATGGTCGTATACGGAAGTCCCTGAATGTGTAGAATTATATAGCTCAATTTATATATCTTCAATACTATATTACAGATTATTGGACATTTTTGTATACAAGTAATATCAAAGAACTTTGGTGTTATGCTGCACTTCTTGCTGGTCCATTGTGCAATCGGAGCACTTCAGTGTCCTTCCAAGGTGGTCTGGTTAGGGTACGGTTGGATAAGAAGTGAAGCATAGCTCTAAAGTCATTTAGTAAGGCATGTAGATTGATCACATACCTTTATAAACCTTTTCAAGATTTGTGGTATAGGAATATCTCCTGTTTATACTATTTCATCATCTGCAGTGCTCAATCTGCTTAGCCACTACCATGGGATAACAACGCAGCAAAGTTTAAATATAGAAATAATGGAATAAAAAAAATGATATCCTTGTCTTTTTCAGTAACCTGGTGTCTACTTCCTTTGAGATGTGGAAAGCTAACAAGGACTAATTATTTCCCAGCTGAAAGTAAATCATAAGGCTGTCATAAGCATATGGAGAGAGCATGATCTTTTCCAAGTGGAAAAATAAATACGTCACCAGTTTTCATCAAAATAGCAATTACTAGTAACAATTATTATTTTATACCTGTTTGAGTTTTCCCTAGAGATGGTGAAATATGCAGGCTGAAGGAACTTCTGAAAGTTTCTGTCATGTTTATGTCCCATGATGAAAGCTAACTGAGTGGAATATTGAAATAACAAGACAAAATTTGACATGTATACACATGCTATTCACAAATATGTTTTTTGTAACAAAATCCTATATATAAATACAGGGGAAAACACTATATATTCTGATATTTAGCAGAAAGGAATGCTACATATGCAGCTACATCTTGATACAGACTTCCAGGAGTGAACTGGGCAACCTTTGCCTTCCAGCTGTATTGCTTTTTGGTTGAGCAGCCCTTTTGCTAGTGTGTCACTCTTGATGTCCGTGACCCCAACTGTCTCCTATGAAAATTTTCAGGTCCTCAGTGACCCTGAGGGTTAATTTTAAAGTCTCCTGTGACCTCCTATTGCCTTCCTTCCCCAGGTTGACTGGGGGCCCTTGAAGTCTTTCACAGCAACGCCCAGAGGCTCTTTAGACTCTGTGTCTTGCTTGGACATACAATCCTTGTTCTCCATCCAGTGAAATACTCCCCGGTTTGTGACACTGTTCCTATAAAACCGCTACCTGTTAACATTCCCTATACATATGTATCATTCACTGTTCACAAGTAGTGATGGCTGATTTAGCCTAGGTGCTATTTTTTATATTTGGTAAATGTTCTTTGCAGATCACAATAAAAAAATATGAATTGATGTTTTGAAATGGTTGACAGTGGGTATTGTTCTCGTTTGCTGTTTTTTTTTTCTTGGGCAGTCCATTTTTTGTGTTCATATTCTGACTTGAGTACTGCAACTTTTTTTAGTAGTTGTTTGTGGGTTCTTTTGTCTCCAGTGGGTCTCGGTACCGAATCAACAGAAGATGGACCTTTTAGATACATGTGAATTTATGCAATTTATACATTTTATACACTCTATCGCTAGTAAAAAACTCTTTGACCACACAATTGATCTATATTTATTGAATTATATGAATCTAAAAAAGATTAGATGTAACTTTGAATATCTATGTGTGACATATTAAAGGTTGTCAAGGTAAAGTATATTTATTAAGTAGTAATTTTTTTATTAATTTTTTTAAATTTATTATTTCATAGCCCTATTACTAACATAGACCTACTATGCTTCTAAGGTTATTAGTGGTGTACCCCAGGGTTCAGTGTTGGGACCTTTACTATTTAACATCTTTATAAATGATATAGAGTTTGGGATTAAAAGTACTATTTCGGTGTTTGCAGACAATACCAAACTATGTAATGGAATTAGGTCCATACAGGGTGTCTATAATCTACAAGCAGACCTGGATGTACTGTTTGATTGGGCAGCCAAGTGGCAAATGACATTTAATATAGATTGTAAAGTTATCCACTTGGGGGTTACAACATGCATGCTTCATACTGTATAGGGGGAATACATTTGGGGGAGACAGAAAAGGAAAAGGATCTGGGAGTTCTGGTAGATTATAGACTTAATACCAGCATACATTGCCAAGCTGCAATATCTAAAGCTAGAAAAGTACTTTCTTGTAGAGATGAAGACATTATCCTGCCCCTGTACAAAGCATTGGTCAGACCACATCTGGAATATACAGTCCAGTTTTGGACACCAGTTCACAAAAAGGACATTTGTTGAAATGGAGAGAGTGCAGAGAAGGGCAACTACCCCAGGGTTCAGTGTTGGGACCTTTACTGTTTAACATATTTATAAATGATATAGAGTTTGGGATTAAAAGTACCATTTCTGTGTTTGCAGATCACACCAAACTATGTAATGGAATGAAGTCCATACAGGGTGTCTATAATCTACAAGCAGACCTGGATGTACTGTTTGATTGGGCAGCCAAGTGGCAAATGAGATTTAATATAAATTTTAAAGTTATGCACTTGGGGGCTAACAACATGCATGCTTCATATTGTATAGGGGGAATACATTTGGGGGAGGCAGAAAAGGAAAAGGATCTGGGGGTTCTGGTAGATTATAGACTTAATACCAGCATACATTGCCAAGCTGCAATATCTAAAGCTAGTAAAGTACTTTCTTGTAGAGATGAAGACATTATCCTGCCCCTGTACAAAGCAAGAATGGTCAGACCACATCTGGAATATACAGTCCAGTTTTGGACACCAGTTCACAAAAAGGACATTTGTTGAAATGGAGAGAGTGCAGAGAAGGGCAAC
>NW_027319176.1:0-4488 GCF_032062135.1 Pyxicephalus adspersus
TTGGCATATATCAACGAAAGTGTGTGTAATTGTATTTGTTAATGAGCACTTTGTATTACAGGAGAAAACTGTAAACAGTATTCGAGGAGAAATGACCAAATTCAGCAGCAGTGATGGCGGCTCTACAAGTAGGAAGAGGCCACCTGAGGATCCCCACCATCCCCAGGACCAGCCTCCATCAAAGAAAGGTATCTGTTCAGATGGGCAAACTGCCAGAAACCCATTTTCCTATGTCTCAATGCAAAGGCAAAATGCTGCAAATCGCAGGCTTTATCGCCTGAAAAGAAGAAAGTCTGGCATTTCCAGTGAAACAAAATGGAGATGATATAAACTGTACTTCCAGGTTCCTGAACTTTCAGTTGATGCTTTTGTTTATTAATTTAAAATAAAACTTTTAATTGTTTGTACATGCTGCTTCTCCTCCATTCTTCTATTAACAACTAGTTGCATGCTCCTTCATAATAATATGACTTATTCTCTTTATTTGTAAAACTAACATTTGGTTCATTATATATACCATCTCTTGCTATTCTGATTATTCACAGCAATGTTTAGACATAACAAACATCACTCAAAATCAACCTAATCCAGAACACTCCAAATGAAAGCCAAAGTCAAAGCTTTATTTTTTGAGCCAGTTGTATGATACTGGCATTTTTTTCTTGTCTATTGAGGGAGAAATGAAATATTTTACATTTTATGTTATACTGCTGCCTATAGGGGAGATTAGACACTGGCACTCCACCATGGCTGTGTTTTTTGCTATTGTCATCTTTTCTTCAGCTGTTCTATATTCCTATTCTACTTTCATAAAAATGCTCTTGTACAAAGCTGATTGATGCAATTGAAAAGACTAGCACTTTTTGAAGTGACTGTCCTCCACCTAGATTTTGGCAGTGCTGTACTGTACATTACATGGATAGCCCAAAAGTTCTTTTTAGGGCACTTTCTTCCACTTAAGGCTCTAATTTATTTTGCTAACAAGTTAGCTGCAGATTCCTGTCCAAGAACCCCTGACAACTTGGTTTATTTACTTGGTTTATTTAATTTCCTAGCTGAAACAATGGGTGTCCTGATAGGAATCCATACGCTTGGATCTAGCTGCCCAACATACTGCTAGGAAGGGTTATTAACTGGCCTACGGTATTTTATTTTCCAGTGGCCAAACTAACTCTTGGCTGTAGTATAACCCAAACAACTTCTGTGTCTCTTTAAGAAAATAATTTTACAGTGAGTGAAAAATAACGTTTGCTGTAATGTAAAGAGGGTTTTAAGAAAAAAATAGCCACTTTCCTTACCCAGTGACATGATTTTCCTAGTACGAGAGGTAAAGGTAACTATTGTGTATTACCAACCCAGTATAACCTCTTCTAGTACCAACATATCTTTATTTTTTTATAGTGTCCTAGAAAGATGTATGTGTGTGTTTTATATTATTGTATATAATATATTGTAATAACTTTTTTCCCTTCTTTGTAGTTCTGGTGCAGTTGGTACTCCCCTTTATTGTACTGCATTTAAACACTGTTTAATTGGACACTTGTCTTTCAAGACTTTTAGTAAGTAGGCTGGTCAGGCTGGGCAATGGTAGTTACCTCATCTAATAAAGTCACTGGGTGCCATTATTTCCTGCCAGTTCAGCAATGAAAGGGGTTATGTGGGGATGGAGCTTTGCAGAGTTTGCAAATTCTGATCATACAGGAGGTAAGGAGTGCTCTCTGTTACAGATATATCACATTTGCCCACAGCCTTTAAAGCCTTCAAAGCCATCTGCTGCTGGGATCCTGTCTTCTTAAATTGATCCAGTCCCCTTGAGGAGTTAAAGTATATTGCTATATAATAAAGACGACACTTTAAGCCTTTATTACTGCAGTGTTTACCATTCTGAAAATAGAAGATTACCCTTAATACCTCATTTGGACTGCTTTTGCATGTCTTGAGAATATGACTACCTGTGTTCTTCAGGGGGCGATGATGGGATTTCTGTATTCACAATAAAACAATTTCTTGGTCCAGTAAGTGACACAGGCCTTACTTAGTGTTTATGAACATGCTGTTTTAGTAGCATTTTGTTGAGGCATGTTGCTAGTGGATTGGGATATCCTGGGCTGGCTTATGGGTTTTATTTACCAGTTGCCTCTCCTCCTGTAGCTGATATAATTTGAAGGTTAGTTTTTCTGTCTCCCTCATTGAACTTTATGGGGAGTAGCAAACATATATTTTTATTATTATGTCATACATTTTTTGAAGACTATATTTGTTGCATGGTACATACAATGTTTACATTGGCTTTTGTGACTTTTGTGTGGTCTGTAGTGTTTTGTAAACTCTATTTTATACTTAATCAAGCTTTAATTTGTACCTTTTAGAACTTGTGGAAAGTAAATATTCTAGCAAGGAAAGCAATAACAAGCTGAAAGACTCATTGGAGGACAAAGAAAACATGACCATGCTCCACAAATTAGAAGAGATTAGGGGTGAAAAAGAGCACCTCAATCAGACCATTGTTGAGTTAAAAGAGAAGCTTGCTAGCTATGAAGAACAGATTACTGATTTGGATTCCAGGAATAAAACTATGGCTTGTGAGCTGCAAGCAAAAAAAGATCTTGCTTTAACTCTGGAAGAAACTGTTGAGATGTTAAAGCAAGAGATAGATAACAACAAGGAGAGTGCTGCCAGTAAGGTTGCCCAGATCAAAACTATTCAGAGTAAGCTGGATGATTTCAACAAAAATGAGGCAAAAGAAGTCTCTGATGCAGAATGTCTAAATCTAATTGATACAGTTCATCAATCATTACAGAGCTCTCTCGCAGCTAGTGGTAGTTGTAGTCTGGTGGATAAAATTGGATCAGGAAGGGAGAGTGCATTTTACAATGCCATAGAGGGTTTATGGAGGAAGTGTCAAGAAGTTCTTCTTGAATCTGCCAAAAAGAACAAACAGATCCAACATCTCGAGAGAGAGCTTGAAGAGCTAAAGAAAAACATGGCAGAACTTCATAAGGCAAAGGACACCTTACAAGTCAATCTCCAGGAGGCACTTTCTCAAGGTGCCATTGTAAAGGAGAATGAACAGCTTATTACTGAGCTTCAAAAGCGTTTGTCGGAAACAGCCAATGATTTGGAAAGACTTAAAAAGCAAGAAACTGATTTAAAAAATGAAGCATTGTTGAACAGCCAGCGGATAAAAGATTTGGAAAGTCTTGTGGATTCCTACAGAGAAAAATGTGAAAAACTTTGCAGTTTGGAAGACCAGAGCAAAGAAAAATCAGTCGCTGTTTTGTCACTGGAAAAACAGCTGGCAGATCTCCAAGCAGAACACATGAATTGTGAAAAAAAACATCAGAAATTAGCTGCTGAAAATTCTGAATTGGAATTGAAGATTAAACAAACACTGAAGGAGCTTTCAAGTACAGAGAATTACAAAAACAGGACGGAGCAGAATATCTCAGAGACAACAAAAGAAATTAAATTGTAAGTCTAATGCTGGCTAAACTGTATCGGTGTGCATGAAATTGGGTCCAGATCTGCTTAGGGGCAAAATTTTAATGAGAAATGTTTACCTCTAGTTGTAAATTAGTTATTGATTTTTTATTTTTTTTTTAGCTTTTATGTAGTTCAGGCATTGAAGACTTTTTCTTTATAGAGGTAAATAATTTTTATTTAGATGTTAATGTGCTTTTTTTGTAACAAAGGCTGTTTTTTGCTTCTGAGAGATGATTGCCAACTTGTCTGTTGCTTAAACATCAAGTTTTACTTTTACTTTTACTTTTTTTTGTATTATTAAGGCTAAAGAAAGAACTTTCACAACAAGCTAGTCAGCTGAAAGCAGCACAACTGGACCTTCAGAGAAAAGAAGAGGACTATGCAGAGTTAAAAGAGAAGCTAGCTGATGCTAAAAAGCAAATGCAGCAGGTTGAAAAAGAGGTTTGTGCATTTTCACTTTTTTTCCTGTATATATGCCTTAACTGTAGTATGAGCTTTTTGGCGCTTCATTTTTTGTTATTTTAAATATTTTCTGAATTACACAGTATATCGGGTATCTGTTTCCAGTTTTATACTTATTGGACAGCGTTAGTATTAACGATTAGCATTCCTATGCCTTAATGCCTTAACCTATCATTTATTTTATTTATTTATTTTTTTGCAGAGGTGGGAATTTGGAAACATAAGTACAGAGAACTTGAAAAGAACTCTAGTAAAGAAATCCTAACAAAGTTAACCTGTGAGACTAATAATAACATGGAGACTGTCGGCACAGAGGTAACCAAGCTACAGAATCAGATTACAGTAAGTTTATAATTGTATCTAAAATTTTATTGCTTCCTCTTCTGATCCTATTCTGTTATAAAAAAAGAGGGATTCTGCTTATTACAGCACACTTTCTTCAGTATTCAACTGATCATTTCAAGTTACAAAAAGCTGCTTGTGAAGTTGTTCATGTATCAGCTTAAATAGTTTTGCTACTTCTGCAATCAGGCAGTTCAATTC
>NW_027319177.1:0-4488 GCF_032062135.1 Pyxicephalus adspersus
GGATCAATACAAAAGGGGATTTATCCTATCCACTTTTCATATTCAACATACAGTATATTATCATACAGCATTTTGCTTTATTCAGATAAGAAGTGAAAGCAATGAAAACTCTCACCTACGACATATGATTTTGCTGTGTCTGTTGTTGCTGTTGTTGTTGCTGCTGTTGAATTATTAACTGTTGTTGTTGCCTGCGCCTAGCAGTCCTCAACTTCTCGAAGCGGGCCTCCATCTCATCCAACACCTTTGGTGTGTATCGCACTACCAGCTTAACACTGTCTTTTGCAGCCTTCAGCAGCTCCACTGCCTTCTCGTGATGTTCTCCTTCCACACTCTGCATATATAAAAAGAAAACACCTAAAATCACCGATCAGCTCAATTAACTCTTTCTCTAGGTAGCTAGGAAAGGACCATTTCAGTGAAGTATAAATTATCCTGTAATGTTTTATTGAAATCCTTTTCAGTATAGCAATATCTGCATGAGTGTCAGGCGATGGGTCATGCATAATTGAAGGGGCAGTTAAACGCAATGTTAACTTATATTTGTTTGACATATTTAATTTAATTCCAGACGTGCATTGAAAACATATGGCAGCCCAGGCATAAACAAAGGCTCACCATTGCATTCAGTTCTCTATAGTGCAATGTCTTTTCTGTAGTTTCTTCAATAATCATGTAAGAGGAATATGGCAGAAATAAGCCAATGTCATACAGGTCACTGATAGTTGTGAAATCTTGCCAAAGTAATCTCTTCATGCTGAAATGAACTGTCAAAATGAACATGGCCTGCAGGGTTCAGCTGCATGTAATGTTATAGCTCTGTTCTTTTTGATTGCTCTCCCTGGAAGGTTTCTCTTCCAGAAAAGCACCTGATTGCTTGGCACAAACCATTTTGAAAGCAACATGCATTTGAGAATGCACTTTAAAGCAGACACAATCATCATGAATTGTAACATTTCTGTTGTCAAACACCCTAATGATATGAAGGTAGCTATGTGATGTGGGATGGATGATTTAAAGTGAAAATGTTCTGTTTTGCTTTTCTCTCCAGAAGGAACTACCCAAGGTCAGCATCCACTTCTTGGAGTGAAATGCTGGCTCAGAGGTGACACAATTATGAAAATCCTGGTGCCTGCACAGTTTTTATGTGTGATCTTCTAATTTCTCCTAGAATATATAGTCCCTTGCTGAAATAATTGAACTTGCTAAAATGTTACAATGATACAGTTTAATCATTAGTGGATGTTTGACTTGGTCAGTCCAAAAAACAGTTCTGTGTGCAGTAGACTTGTAAAATTATCTGATCTTGGGTAAAGTAATGGAGCCCAATGATGGCTTTTTAAAGTATGTTTTTTGAACAACCCTTGTTGTCTTGAATGGCTGCATTGAATGCCTCTGTTTGGGAGAGTAGTGATGCCATAACAATCTGGGTTTATTAAAGCTGTATCTCCTAGTAATTTTACAGCAATATAATTAGCTTCAAAGCTTAAAATTTACATCACTTACAATGGCATTTGTAATATTCATAAAGTTATACCTGTAGTATGCAGAAAGAATAACAGCTAAATAATCTTGCATTGACATAGCACTAATGTCTGATGAATGCTCTCCAATGCTCAAAACGCAAAATGAGTTATCCATACCACTCCATTCACAGAAAGTAGCTGATCTCCCCTCTTGAGTCCTCCATGTCGCTCTGCTACTCCTCCTGGAATAATGCGAGATATTCTTTCTATCAACAAGTGGCTCATGTAGAATGTTTGGATCACCTGGTTTTAGGGCAGATATAGGAGACCAATTCCTTTCCACCCAATGCCTCTCACAAGCTCTGCTGTCCCACATGCACATATACCAGGGATACAGGTGTATCCTTGTTGCTGACCAAGAAGGAAGCATACCATTTTAAGGTCAACACAGATGACCCAATTGTGTTGGTGATATTGCCATTGTGAAGGAGAACACACTTGAAGCTTCGCTTTGAGCTATCGATGAAGAGCCGCCATTCAGTTGAGTTAAAGATTGGAATTCCCAATTCCTCCATTAAACCAGGTATGCTATGGCAATACACAAAGCCACTATTAGTTCTAAAGTACTGCAGAAATGCAATTTCTCTGGTTCGAAAATACAAAACCTTTGTTCCGTTTCAAATACGTTTTTCTCACACAGTCTTGATGCTAGGAGTTCTGAAGCTTTCTTCGATGGTCCCAAATCATGTGCCAAATCACTCAACTCATGCTGATCAAATCCCTTACGAAATGTTTTGCGGCTCCAGACTATTTTTCTTTAGTGGAAGAGGAGGCAAAATGGCTCTTTTGATAGTAAAGGTTGCTGACCCCTGACCTAGTTCATTACCATAATCATGTTCTTCAAGAGAGGGTTGTGTAACAAAAACCGGCACTGGGATTTTATCTGAATGAGCCACTGGGCGTATAGCCAATGGTAGACTAGGATACTCTATGTTACGTTTATTTTTCTTGGTATATCCTGAAGTTTTCACTATACAAAAGTAACAGTCACTGAAATGATCTCCTGGCTCTCGCCAAACCATAGGTATACCAAATGGCATCTTATCACGTGTTACCTTTGTCCACATCCATAAACCCTCAATACACTGTTTGCACACCTTATGAGGGGCCCAAGACTTATCTTGATCACCAAGTTTAACTTTGAAATATGCCAAATAGGCTTGCTCTACAAATGTGCTGATGTTCACCCTTTGATTGGGAATGGTGAAACTGACACAGATATAACAAAATGAATCAGGCTTGTTTAGGCATTTACTACGAGAAACAGCAGAGCCAGACATGATCTGAAAGAAAGAAAATACGTGTGTACGTAGAAGAATACATTTTGCTTATTCAGTACGTAGAGCAGTGTACAACCTCTCAGCACACTGTCTTAAATGTAAATGAATAGCCTGTACAAATCCACACTACAGTAATCGCAGTAATATAGGTGGTAGAGAAAAAAACTGACATGATAGAAGAAAACTAACTGCACTTTCAGAATCAGCATACCTATTTTAGTGTAAATTAGCTTAAAAGTTGAAGTCAACCAAAATTTGTTAAAAATTGTTCCCCAGTGTAATTCAAAATATTTCAACTCTTTACAGCAGTCTGCATTGCGCTTAACAATTTTTTTTAGATAATCTATTATCTTCGCAAGGTGCACAAATCATCTGGCCCCTATGTGGTGGGCAAAGGTTCAGTCAGCAAGAGGCTCTGCCTAGAATTGGATGCCTTTTGAAATATATCAGATGAACAAAAATACATTGAATATATTCTTTAGTAACTAAAACAGATTTTATGCATCATGGTTGCTCAGTCACTTGATTTATCCATTTCCCAACAGGTAAAAAAGGTTCAGACAGCACAGATTCACAAAATGGGTGAACCAGAAGCATGAAACTAAAGGAAATGCAGCTTTCCCTTCAGCACAGAGAACATTATGCAGCACAGCAGTGACATCACCTAATTTCATTCTAAATATTGTGAGCCTAGCACTCACTCGCTATCAGAGCTGTAGAATCTTGCATATATGCAGTTATGAGGCTTCGAAAGCACAGAATAAGTATACACCTTCATTGGCACAAGTAGAGAAAAAGGTACAGTGGTATTTTGTACAAGAAAACATGGTGGCCAGGTCACAGGACAAAATAAAAAAAATTCTGGAAGATATGGGGTTCAGTCACACTCCTTAATATTTGAAGACAGATGTTCTTGGTCACTGGTATTGGTTGGTAACAGAGAGCACCCAAGAGCCTTTCGGGATGTGTGACGTAGGTTCCCCTGGAGGCTTTGTGCTCCCATTCATTCAGAATTAGAGGGCGGTACTGCACCCTTTTTTTAAAAAAACAAACAAACAGAATTTTTACCCTACATAAACTTTTTTTATGTACAGTGAGATTTCTGAGTTTAGGTACTCTTTCAATTCCCTTTCTCCCCCATTTCCCCTCTTCATCACCCCTACCCACCCCCCCCCCTTCTTTTTTTATCAGGGCAAGCTTTTTTATGTTTTTTTAAGCTCTGTGAATTTTTTTTAACTGCTTCATAGGGGTCTTCAGGGTGCTGAATCTAAATACTGTAACATGCTTCTGGACCTGCAAAACATTTTTGAAAGACAAAAGTACAACAGGGTTTTTCGTGGCTAGAGTATATTAAAATAGGTATTTCAAACAGTATCAATATCTGATACAATATAAATAGTAACATTCACAATATGAAATACATTTAAACTTTGTTCCCAACCTCAACAGATTCTGTGAGGTGAGCAAGATGTCATGCTATTCATACACTTCTATAGACAAATAGTTTGTTCTTATACAGTCAATGGGTACTTTAAATGTTTTGGTGGAATTATACTTGGTGCATTTTTTACCATAGTGATCCTGATGGGCTTGCTTATGTGGTTTTCATATAATGAAAAAACTGACAAAGGGGAAGGATGGAAAGAAGTGGTTGCATAGAGAATACCTCCTGCTAGTATGCT
>NW_027319178.1:0-4487 GCF_032062135.1 Pyxicephalus adspersus
AGAGCCGCCCTTAATAATGGAAAATTTGTTCTCTTATAATGAAATGTTTTTATCTTTCCTGATTACAGCTTACATTAAATGAAATCATATTATGGTCACTGCTACCCAGATTCTCTTTTATTTGCACATTTGGTATAAGCTCTGCATTGTTAGAAAGTACTAGGTCCAGCAGAGTATCATTTCTAGTTGGGGCTTCATTGTATTTTATTGGCAGCTACTTCATTAGGGCTACATTAAGCTAAGAAATTTGATGTAACCTTGATAGTAAATGCTATTAATTTGCATTCTAACAGTGTAAGTGCCACTGCCCCAGTGCAGGCATCCTAATCCTACCACCCATCAATAGGTCTATAAGTAGTATGAAGATTGGGAGTTGGCTGAGTTCTTTTTTTCCTTCTGTGTTCAATTAATGACTCATGAAGTTGTAACACACACACTGCACAACATTTATCACTTGACGAGTATGGCTTGGTTTCGTTGGCCTGCACTGAAAGTCTTGAGAGGGGAGGGGAATATAGAGTTTTGCTGTCAATCACTCCCTATCTGTGAGGATTTCCTTTGTGGTATCCCCAGTCTAGTATTTGGATGGACCTGGCTCTGCAATAGGTTCATCTGGTTTTGACTGGGTGGACCAAGTAAATGTTTTTCTCCTTTTAGGAGCTTTGCGTCCCAAGGGGTTCACATTTAGATTCTTTTCTCTCCGGGAGATGGGACCAAAGTTTTATGCCCTGTCTACAGTAGCCATTACCTGCCTAAAATGGTAAAACAATAACATTTTGTTGCATCTGCTATAGGTGCAGAAATATTTCTGTCAAACCTGCTCAAAGAAAAAATTAATTATTCAATTTTTCCTAAACTTGCTTTTTTTCTTATTTCCAGATGGAGTGTGCCCGGAAGGCTTGGGAGAACTCCCCCAGTTTGCCAGAACATAGTTCTCCATCAGGCCTTGGCTCAGGTATACAGCCACCTTATAGTGGGAGCATCTCCACTGGTGTCAACTACAGCTCCTTTGGGGGAGTGTCAATGCCTCTCATGCCTGTTGCATCAGTTACCCCTTCAGCTTCGTTGCCAGGTACTGACACACATCTTCTCTTAATTATTGTCATGTATATATTCACCAATTTGTGATATTATGCCTTTTTAGGTAATCTGCATGAATGTCATTGGCATTTAGTTTGCACCTCAGGTAAGTTGCTGGCTTGAGTACTAGTCCTACTGCTTTCTCATGGCATAAACATTGTGGGGTACATAGACTACCTCCTGTTCAGGGGACAAATTTGCAAGCTTTTGGAGACCATGTGCACTGTTAAAGGCTCAAAACTGAGCTTCCAGAGATTGACATTTGTTTTGACTCCTTGCTTAGAGAATTTAAATCCTGACCTGGGTACAGTTATGTCTGTTTTCCAAAGAAATCTGGAGCCATACAACTCTGAGCATTTACATGAGTGTGCTAGATTCATTTGTACTTTCTTTCAAAACAATGCTGTTTACCTAGCTTCACATCAAATTTTCAGATGGCAACATTTTGTGATGGCAGACAATCATTCCAGATTTTGGATCTAGTTCTCTATTACCAGGTGATCCCCTTTGTGACTCAGAAACCTAGCTCTGGAGTAATTGATGTCCTTGTTTCCTGTCCCTGGGAGGTCCACGAGGAGCATACGTTAAACAGGATAGTTGCCCTCTATCATAGGTATTGCTACTCCTAGAACATTTTAAATGATTTATACATTTTTCCTTTATTTTAGGTAACCACATCACTCCACTGTATCTGGAAAGTCACATATTTCCTGGCCAGCCCCGCCTAGTTCAGCAGATGATACCTCAGCAGCAAGTATGAGCAATGTAGTACAGTTGATTTATTGTGGAGAGTTTACAGGTCTCTGTGATGTTTCAATAGATTCTGCTGACTTTTCAGTATGTTCTCAAAAGGAGCCTAAGGAGATGGTTTAGCTGAGAGACTTGTTCACTGTTGAAAAAGGTTCCACCACTATTGTATGTATATATAGTTAGGTCCAAAAATATTTGGACAGAGACAACTCTTCTCTAATTTTGGTTCTGTATTTTCCAGAATATTCCACTTCTTTGCTTTAATAATCTCCTGGGTTGCTTTGGCTGTATGTTTTGGGTCATTGTCCATCTGTATTATGAAACGCCTCCCAATCAATGTGACTGTATTTAGCTGGATTTGAGCAGACAGTATTGGCCCTGATTCATCAATAAAATGCGCGTACGCTGGATGCGCACACATTCGCACTTCCAGCGAGCCGGTTTCCCGCGGTCCGGAGTCGAGTGCGCTCGTACACTCGCCCCCTCACTGCCAGCCGGATTCCTGCCTTCATAATAATAAGCAATAGGGAGCGCGAATCTGCCAATTAAGGCGATTAGATTCTTTCTCATGATGTACCAAACTGTAGATTTTACCACTCCTAATATTGCAGCAATTTCTCGGATGGGTTTTTCTGTTTTTGCAGCGTAAGGATGGCTTGTTTCACCTGCATGGAGAACTCCGCATGTTGTCTGTTCACAGCAAAATCTTCCACATACCCTCCCCCCCCTCCAGGCCTTTTATCTGCTTAATTGATAATGACATAACGAAGGAATTGCCCACACCGGCCCATGAAATAACCTTTGTGTCATGTGTCCAATTACTTATTACCCCTGAAATGAAGTGATTGTGTAATAAAGGATTTAGTTCCTCACATTTTATGCAATCTTTTTGTACAACCCACTGAATTAAAGCTGAAAGTCTGCGGATAACTGCATCTGAGTTGTTTCATTTATAATTATTTGTGGTAATGTACAGAACCAAAATTAGAAAAAAAGTTCTTTCTGTCGGAATATTTATGGACCCAGCTGTATATCTCATTACCAAGTCTTACTGACTACATACTGTGTTCCTTGAGCTCTTACGAAGAGTTTCAGGTTTCGCTGCTGTTGGTACTCCAACCTGTTCAGTTTTCATTTGATTTAGGAGACAACATGGATAAAGATTTTAACTTTTTTATTCTGTGCATGCTTTTGGGTGCAAACAACAATGCAGCTACATTTGCATTTTTAAGCCTTGCCCAACAATTGTGCCTTGGTAAACTTACATCAAACTCTGTTAAGCTAACCTGCTCTATTTAATAAACAATAAAATTTACATTTAAAGTCAGTTATTACTGACTAACTGTTCTAACTATTTTCCAATATGTGACAAAGCTCTTTCTGGCCGTATTTTTCATTTTTTATTAATAAGTTAACACTTTTTCATTTTTTCCTTGTATAAATATCTAAGTGCAATCTTTTTTTTGAATTCAGTATTCTCTGGATTTATTTGTAAAAAGAAAATTAGACTGAAGTCATCAGAATTGTAGGGTTCTCTTTTTCTGTTTTTATTGTTACAGGCAGCAGCCCAGCAGATCCCAATCTCTCTTCACATTTCTCTGCAGACTCAGGCCCAGCTCAGTATGCGTGGAGGACTTCCTGTTTCCCAGTCACAAGAAATGTATACCTCAATTGAGCCCTTTAGGTAACCTCATGCATCTTTAGAAAAACGTATTGTGTACAAATGGTAGTCAATGGCCTCTCCTTAGCAGTAAATTTAGTTTTTTTATTTTTGGTAGCTGCTTTTAATGAGTTAAAAAAAATGCAGACTTTGTCTTTGTCCCTTGTGCCTCCTCCATCATCACAGCTGCATCATTCAGTTTATTTGCTTGTAGTTTAGTCTCCCTGCTACCATCATCCTAAATGACTAGTTTTATAGAGAGTATACATGATCACTTTTGTAATAGTTAGGATTTGATCATGTTTGAGGTTATGAAATAAAGGCCAAGATATGACTAGGTACTGCTTTGCATTTTGTTTTATAATGGTCCATAGCCAAGAGACAGCCAAGCTGCTGTAATAGAGGTTTTTAAAGCTACTTGGAGAGGCAACACACCAGTATCTTCCAATAATCAGAGTCAGCAGCTTGCCTTCCATTGTCTGATTCAGGTTATCACTTTGTTCCCTGCTCGACCTAGTTGCTTTCTGCCACAACATGTATTCACACAGTGAACATTTTTTTTAAATTTATTAGTAACATATTTGTGAGATGCAAACCTTTTTGATCTTAAATGTATTCTGGTATTATAGAAATTTGATTAACCTATACTTTTTTGCCATCATCCATCATAAACACATTCCCAAAATTCAACACATTCAAACAAATTTAAAACAAATAGAAAACGCATTGGGACTTTACAGGCTACTTATGCAACTATATTTAAAATAATAATTTTATTTTGATATTTAACCACCTAGCTGTTAAGCCCGACCTTCGTACGGGCAAAAAAAAAGGCTAGGATGGTTAGCCCCGAGATTTTTCCCATCCATACTTACCTGGTCCCCCTGTGCTCATCCAGCATCGTCTTCGTATTCCAGCGTCGTCCTCCGTCCAGCGTCGTCCGTCGATCTCCCTCTCCAGCGTCGGGTGCCAGCGGGACCGGTAAGATGCCGGCCGG
>NW_027319179.1:0-4487 GCF_032062135.1 Pyxicephalus adspersus
TATAAATTTATTTATATATACATACATATATATTAGGGAGGAACTCCACAGGAACTTTTTATCACATGCTGGTTTGCTGGCATTTTGGCATGTTCCGCACACTGAATATTGCCAGAGAAATCAAAAAGATAGATCAGATAGCTCCTACCCTTAAATTTATCTTAATTGCACATGTGTAGCTTGCCCTTCCAAGAACCAGAATCTTAACTGCTTTCTAGGATATTGAGCAACACACTTAACAGCTTCTCTAAATTAGATTCTGTCTGCTCCACACACCTTACTCCTAATATGTTGTCCTTCATATCTTACTTCACCCCATAAGCTTGTACAGCAGACTATATTGCAACTTCAACATTAGCAATGACTCAAATGGCGCAATGTTCTTGAACTGATAAGGAAATGGGTGACATGATTAAAGTTTGCCTTATCTGCCATCAAATTCTGTGTTTCCTTGAGGCTTGTAAAAGAAAATGGGACTGCTCTCTTCAGCTTTATTTTACTGAGCATAATAGGAATTGACAGCGGGCAGGTTTTATTATTGCACTGGAGAAGTCTTATTTTCATATTGCTTTTAATAATATCAAAAAAAGAAAAAAGGAATAAGAAAAAAAGGAAATCAACTACTTTACATACAAAGTGATTAGAATATAAAGTGCTATTGTAAAGGTATTAGTGGTTATTCACACTGTATTGCTGAATTAATGTTGTAATACCCAGGTCATTTAGTTTTGTAAAATGTGTCTCCCTCGAAGTGGTGACAATGCTTTGAAACTCAGAGAGGTGAAAGGTTCTTGTCATATAATTATTCAATCTAACCAACAACATGCATGATTGTCTTTTTATCAAGTTCAGCGTAACAACAAAATTATTAGATACTGCTTAAAAGACATACAAATGTTTGTTGGATTTAACCCGTTTCTATATGTTGTGTCTTAATTACCAGATTATGCTGCAGATTAATCCTACTTCACGACCACCTGAATAGCAGGAGCTTCTTTTGAGGATAAGGATAGGCTAGAATAAAGAAAGCAAGCCTCAGCTAACCTTACTATTGTCATTGTATATGATAATTGTTTTTTATTATATTTTGTTTACATTATATATATTTTATATCTTGTTTATATTATATATATTTACATTGTATATTGTTTTACATTATATTTACTCTTTTCTTGCTCAGTATTGTAGTAAAGGACTAACTATCACTTAATACCGAATTTTGATAGTTTATATTTAATTAACATGTAGAAATTGTTTTTAAGATTAAAGTATTTCCTCTAGTTTAAGAGGTCCACTTAGGTATTTAACCTCCCTAGCAGTTCATTTCTTTCCGGTTTTATATGTCTAAAAGCAGTTCATTGTTTTTCATGAAAGATTTATTTTACAGTAAAATATAATAGTATGTATAATGAAGTTTGAAACACAAAATCATGTTGAAATAATAAATTGAATAAATTAAAAAATCTATATATTTAAAAAAAAAAAAAAAATTTAAATAAAAAAAATACATAATATACTCATATATATACTGTAAAATAAATGTCCTTTAAAACAATGTACTGCTTTTACACATTTAAATCCAATGTATTGCATTCAATACAGTTATTTTGTATTGAATGCAATACAAATGGTTTTTTAATATCCTGCCCCGCCGGCAACGTACACACGCACCAACGTCACCGGGAACTCCCCAGTGACTCATCAGATGCAAAAGCTCGCTCATCCATACATCCAGCGGATCAGGTAAGAGCTGTATTTACTATTACTTCCAAAGGTTTACATACCTCGGGTGTGACTCGGGGTTACCGCTTTTAGCAACTTTTTTCTACCCCGAGTCACACTCGGGGTTACCTCTAGGGAGGCTAATCTAATATGGTAACCTATCAACACTTAAATCATCATTGTGCTAAAAAAATTAACAAACCCACATCATAACTGTGAGAAAAGTAATTGATCTGCACCTTAAACTTTAATAAACCAGTAATTAATCATAAGTAACGTTTAGACAGTGCAGTGCTTTGATCCTATAATATTTTATTGTCAAATTTAACTCTATTTGTAGTTTTTTTATTATTATCAAGCCGAAAATCCAGTGGCCAAAAAGTAAGACTTAACAAAAATAAACATGTTTACAAATAACATGTAACAAATCGGAAACAAGTCGGAAGTGTATTCTGTAAAAAAGGAAGCAGTGTCCTTATAAAACAGGTCGATTTACTAGAGGAGTTTAGACCGTTTACAGCTTTTGAATCATGAGCATTATTACGTGCAGGAAAAAAAATCAGGGTTAAAGTAAATTGTTACCTTGCTAGGGTATGTTCATCAAGCTTAGTGAATAAAGGGAAAATTATCACAACAACCCTGTTATCTGCATGGAAATATAAAAACAAAAAAAAAAAACCAAAAACCATGATTGTAAAGTCAAAAGGCATTCACCTCAGTCGCTATGGTAAGTGAACAGCTTTTAATCCTTTAGTAAAAAATCCCGGTGTCTTAATATGTTTTCTGTGCAAATGACCTCACTCACTGAAACATATATACATAAATAAACATATATAGTACATAAATGTTTTATGTAGTGTTGAATGACAAGCTATGGAATGGATCCTAGAATTAGACTAAATCATTTGCCTTTATCTAAGTACATCAAAACGTGTCATCTTAACAGACACGGGGGACAAAGGTCATTAGGTATGGTGATTCTAATAGAAATAATTCTGTGTATCATATTGTCTTACACTGCAATTTGCTATGGTCACCAGTACACCAGTTCTGATTTTGCAGAGTACTAACAGCATATATCTTATGGTGGGCAAGTTACAGTTACACGTTACGTGTTACACATCACATATCATATGTTATGTGTGTTGCCGATTATTTTGAATGGCAACCTAATGTACTAAGACAACACAGCTTAGATACACACGTGTTGCAGCACACCACAGCTAATTGTAGAGAGTTGGAAAAAATGCTGTATTTTTGTATTTTTGGTAAATTCTTGTGTATTTGAAGCCTATTACAAAAGAATAGTCAGTCTTAACAGAATTTGTGTTAAGTGTGACACAACATCCAATAACACAATGCACAAGAACAGAGAGGTCTAAATAGACTCTAAGTAAAATTATTGTTTTATTGTTAGGAGATGTTTATCTGGTCAGCAGTCCTGTGTTGTGTGCCATTGCAGTATCAAACACCATTTATCTTGTTCAGGGATGTCAAATGAGAAAAAAGAATTAGCAGCAGCGCCTGCTTCCCTTTAGCCGTGCAGCCTTAGATATACTTTATTAGCATCCCCAGTGGCTGTGCAGATTAGTTCCTGACTCTATCGTGTGCTGTCATTGGCTGTAAGAGCTTTATAGCTGTTCTACTTAGTACTTATTATTATTATTAATATTAATAATAAACAGTATTTATTTAGAACCAACATATCATAGCCCTGTACATTAAATAGGGGTTGCAAATGACAGACAGACACAGACAGTGTCACAGGGGGGTAAAGGCCCTGCCTAAAGAGCGCACAATTTTTAAAAGGTGGGGAAGCAGCATACAATAGGATAGGGGGAATAGTCCCCAGTGCCTGTTGTAGCGTTATTCTTGGCTGACTTGCTCTGCTGTGTGATTTCATAAGATTTACTGTTGCTGACCCTGCAAGTGTATGCTGCCTGGACTGATCTTTTGCCTGTGATCCCTACTCTTTGTGACGCTTTGTGTCTTGCCCTTGTGTACCTCATTTAGTGGATGGATTATCTGTGAATTAGCTTTTGCTTTGAATTCTGGACTTGCTGGATTCTTGGTACTTCATCATTGGTGGGCCTCTGGTCCTCTGTCAGTCCTTCGCCAGACACCATCTCTTGTGCAAGTCCTGGGGGTAACCGTGTGCCGGGATGGCATAACTAGTCTCCCGAGGCTGAACGGAAGCTTGTTGTAGGCAAGGAGTGCGGTGTTAGATTTGGTGACTGGTGTCTGGCGAGTACTTTTGCCGGACCGGGACCTTAAATTTACCTATCTTGACCCTGGGACTGTCAATGACCTGTGTGCATTTGGGCAGTTATAAGTAGTATGTTGCAGTATAGTGAAGATAATAAAAATGTAATATTAGATATAATATATACAGTCGTACCTTGGTATAAGTCCTTAATCCGTTCCAGATCCTTGGACTTACACCAAACAGGACTTATACCAAACAAATGTTTCCCATAAGAAATGAAAGGAAAATAATTAATCTGTTCCCATGAAAAAAAATTCTATTGTTATTGGCATATTACACATTGAAGGGGTTGTATAGAAAAATTTAAACACTGCTTAATACTAAAATACACGAATACAAAAGCAATAGATGAAATTAATGAAAATGTAACCTCACTTTACCTTGCTGAGATGAGTCGAGTGCCCACTAGGATGGTGCTGAGAAGGGAGGAGGAGGAGATGTTATGTAATTCACAGAGAGTTATAGCGCGGGTTGTTCACTGAATGGTGGCAACTGGCGT
>NW_027319180.1:0-4486 GCF_032062135.1 Pyxicephalus adspersus
ATTATGTCATCTGGCCTTGCTGATCTTCTGACTTCCTGCCCTCATGCTGCCGTTTACCCTACCTATCCTGGAGCTAATGCTGTTTCTAAGTGCCAGCATAGACAAAGGGAGCGATATAAAGTGGAACAGAGAGATACCTCCTGGAAGGATGAGGTCCTACCAGGAGGAATCCTATACAAGAAGCATAAAGGAGGGCCGACATGACTGGGCAAACAGGGTGAAGGCTAGAAAATGGTAAATTTGGTCTAGTTAATGAGTGGTGAGGTTAAGTGGGGTGAAAAGAGGGATTAAGAGGGGTAAAGAAGGGTTAAGTGTATTAAAGGTCAGGACCAGGAAATGGAAGGTCTCTAGCTTAGGAAGGTGCGAGAAGAAAAGTTTCCCTCCCATCCCAACCTTTTATTTATGTTTTTTGGTGTGGGTTTGAGTGTTTTGTTTTGTTTCGGTTAATGGGATAGGCGGTTGAGGGGTTACTTGTAATTTGGTAAAATGTGGTGGATTGGAAACCCATCATTGGTGTGGAGTCCCCATTGGTTTGGTGAGATTGTTTGGTTTAATGATATTTGGTGGTGGTCTGTGGTTAAATGAAGGTTATGTAGTTCCCAAGCTGGAAAGTTTTGTGGCTGGGAGCAACTATACATGCCTTTATCATGGTGAAGCAGACCACCGGTGTAATTTGGTGCCTACAGGAACCAGTAACCTGTGAGGCTAAAAAAAATGGTTAATAGTTTACAGTAAGGTTAATTCTTGTTTATCAAGGTAGAAATGTTATTGTTTTATGTTTGTTATTTCTTTTAAGTTATAATTTATATTTAAATTTAACTGTTGTAATGAAAGGCCTACAGGTCAGGGAGGGTTGGTATTGGTGGGGTCATGGGTTTATAGGGTTGATAGGTTGCTAGATTCGTTTTGCTCCAGTCATTTGAGACCATTCTGTTTCCACAATGTCACAAGTGCATTTTTGGCATTTAGTGGGCAGCACGGTGGCTCAGAGGTTAGCGCTCCCCTATAAGGGGCAGCTAGAGACATGACTATGCACTTTGTACAGCACTGTGTAATATGATGATGCTATATAAATTCTGTGTAATAATAATAAAATGGGATCTTGGGAAGTGGATGCAGACCTTTCTGAGTATGGCCATGACATCTTGCCAGGGTAGCACCTCAGAAAAGCATTCACCACCCGATTCAACACATTTGCATAGCAGATAACGTGAGGGAATGTACCCAAGTGCAGCACTCAGTATTGGGCCTATTGTCAGCGATCACTATGTTGATTTGGTGATAGCGGATGTGATCCAGTAAACAATTTGTTTTTGCAGGAAATCAATTCACAATCTGACGTCTCTATCCCAAAATAACTTCAACAAGAAAATAAAGAGTAAACTCCCTTACCAGTCAAGAGTTAAAGCGGCCTACCCCCCTATTTAAATTTGTAAAATATACAATAAAAAGAGGACAAAGAAGGCAGGGGTTTAGTTTGTTCATTAAATATTTATTATTTATCAAGAAACAATTGTTTTTTAAAGGGTCAATAACCTTGGGACTTTATAGGCATTCTTTCTGAAGAAGCAAACTGTGTTCCAAGAAACGAGTTGAACTGTTATTAACCTATCTGTAATAAACACAGAATAATTATTGGAGCATATATCTGTTTTTATATTTTTATATATTTAATAAATATTTGTATCAAAAAGAAATGCATATTGGACTGTGAATGAATACATGCCTTTCAAGTTCCAATGGTATTCACCTGATTAAAAACAATTGCTTATTGATGAATTGTATGAAAGGATGTGGCATTTATCAAATGAATCCAGATATTAGAAGGAACAACTATTTTATTAATAATTATTATTTGTTTGAAGACAGCTACATAAGTTCTGGTACATTAGTGATTTCAGGAGACTCAATACATCACTAGGAAAAAGCTTATTAAAAAGGGACTTTTAGGGTGTAGTTAATTGCCAATGGAAAAATTAAAACTTAGTTACTTAGTTTATTTAGGATTTGCTAGTAAAAACATTTGTAAAATTTCATATAATCACATTCATTTTTTGACATGCAAAACAGCAGTTCAGTTTCACCCTAGTAAATAAATGGGGTGCTTTCAATGTCGCTCCCTTTTATCTCAACGAATTTTGTATGCTGAGCCTACTTTTTCAGGTGAATAAGAACGAGAGAGAATATAGAACAATTTAGAAAAGAGAAAACATATAAACATCAATTTGCAGGTCTAAATAATACAAATCATAACTATGAAAATTGAAAGATCTGCACATATAAACGGTGCAGACATAACTTCAATAAATATACATACAGCCTGATTTAAAGAATAAAAATCACAAAGCACATGGCTCACGGGTCCCTGGCTCATTGAAGGAAACACTGCAGATTGAAACACCTTAATACTTGACCAAACCTGCACATGAGAAACCATGATGGTAAATTGTTTTATCTTTTGTAAAATAGGTAATGCCTCCCAAAAAAATGTAATTAAATATATATGTGTATGAAAAGCCATAATTAAACAGACGTCACTGTTAATTGGTTAATGGGTTCGAAAGCTATCCTCAATATATCAAATCCATAAAATTTCCACATTATATAAACATAATTATCTCATGGTATAGCCTAAAAGTTTATATTGGGATCCCATTACTGTTTGCTGAAAACACTGGTTCACTTACTGTGGAGATGAGTCCTGCACAGATCCCATAAAAAAGCCTTGGAAGGGTTAAAAGATTAACATACTAAGATCAACATATTGGCGTTCATGCATCGTGCACTCCCTTGTCGTTGGAAAGGATCGTGAAAGATCCTTTCCAACGACAAAAATTGCAAGTGTGTACGCAGCTTTAGTCTGAAGTTTTAGCACAAATTCAACCAAAATTTTCTGTGTGCCAGTTCATATGATGAAGATGTCATCAATGTATCTCTTGTATCTAAATGTATCTAGATGTCATCAATGTATCTAAATGAGAGGTTCATTGAGAGATCTGAAAACAAATATCTTTTCCAACCGCCTAGGTAAAGATTTGCTTACGTAGGGGCACATGTCATGCTCATAGCAACACTTTCTACCTGGAGAAAGTATTTTTCATCAAACATAAAATAGTTACATGACAAAATTAAGAACAACCATTCACAAATGAATTCATTAAATTTCCAAGTTAATAGACCTCTTTCCAGCAAGAATTTTTTAATAGTTTGAACATCTAGGCGGTTGGGAATGCTGGAGTACATCGCCGCTACATCTATAGTTACCAAGAGATCATTCAAGGGCACTGACATATCCCCAATAATCTTCAATAGGTCCAAAATATCTTTGAGAAAAGATGGCAGGCCAAGAACATGTGGTGTTAGGACCTGGTCCACCAATTGACTGGCATTTCTTGTTATACTTTCTATCCCTGGAATAAAAGGTCTACCCAGTGGGTTTATGATGTCTTTATGTATCCTGACAGTGTGCAGAAAGTTGGACTCTTTAAAAATTTGGAAGTTTGGAATTCTAAATTACCTAACATTTTCATACACATATCTTTGTGCTACCCCAGGTACCACAATATTTCCTCCTTTATCTGACTGTTTTATTATAATAGACTTGTCGCCTGTAAAGATTTCAAAGCTGTTTGTAGATGTTTAGGTATGGTAAGTTGTTAATGGAGGAGGGATTTATCTTTAGTTCAGATACTTCCTTCATTACATTTTTCCCAAAGGCAAAAATATTTGGATTGTTATGGATATTTGGAAATTTTGTAGATTTCTTTCTGACACCCACTATTTGTTTGGCACTAGTATCATACATAGGATCTTCATGTGAGTCATCATCAGGAGAAAATTCCTAATTCCCTTCGAGTAGTTACATCAAATCTCCCAACACTCTGAAATCATCCATTGTGTATGAAGAGAAGTCATGCAACACTTCTACACGAGAGGAGCTTCGGACTTGTCAAATATGGTACTAAAAATGATTTTTTTCTGCGAACAAGTGTAAATCCTTGACAAAATTATACTTGACTAGATGTTTAGTGGGGCAAAAATTCGATCCTAGTGCCATTAATTAATTAATAACATCAGTTTTAGAGTTGTCAGAGTCTGTATGTTCTAGCTCTGACTGGGCTTTTTGTACATTGTTGTATATTCTCTCTCTTTCTTATTCTCCTACAAATTAGGCTCAGCCTACAAAACGGCTTGCGAATAAAAGGGAGGACATTGAAAGCACCCCCTTTTATTACTAGAGCGAAATTAACCTGTGTGTTTTGCATGTCAAAAAAATATGTGAATAAGAATTATACATTCAATACCATGAATGTGATTATACGTCATTTTAGAAATGTTTTTACTAGCAAAACCTAAATAAACTAAGTACCTAAGTTTTATTTTTTCTATTGGCAAATAACTACACCCTAAAATTCCCTCTTTATTAAGCACTTTTTCTTAGTGTTGTTATGAGTCTCCTAGTCTAATCGGGATGTGGTGTACATGT
>NW_027319181.1:0-4485 GCF_032062135.1 Pyxicephalus adspersus
GAGAAAAGAGAACCGGTCCAAGGACTGACCCTTGGGGAACATCAACAGGAAGGAGAGTAGGAGAGGAGGAAAAACCATTGAAAGAAAATAGAAAGGAACGGTCAGACAGGAAGCAAACCAAGAGAGAGCAGTGTCACTGATACCAATGGAGCATATGATCTGATACCAATTGAGCATATGAAGCGGGTGGTAACAGTGTCAAAAGCAGAGGAAAGATCAAGGAGAAGGGAAAAGTTGTTATTTTTTTCTTTTCCCTTGGATAGCTCATGTGGTGGACTGATTATGAATGACCTCTGGCTCAGTATTTTGGAAGTGCCTCTGCTGGAACACAGAAGTCCTGGGGGCAACCGTGTGCTGGGACAGTGGCTGAGTAGGGGCTTGTATAGGCGAAGAATGCAGCGTTAGATTAGGGGACTGGTGTCTGGCAAGCACTGGTGCTGGACTAGGGCCTTACACATGGGTGTTAAGTCCATGGGCTTGTTCATATTGTTCATTGGGCTCTGCATGCATGGCTTAGTACACAATCTTTAAAACTGTACTAGCCGAAAGATAAAAAGTGTAAACATAATACATTTTTCATAAAAAAATACTACCTTATAGCAAATGTTCTCAAATGTCAAATTTGTAGTATGGGGGAGGGAGTTAAAACTTTGAGGCTTGTTAAAGTAGTTACATGTAGCGTTGGTGTTCGAATTTGGGTTGTCCCTATATTTGACCCGAAAATGGAGGTTCGAATACGGATAGACCTGGCCCGAAAAACACAGAATGTCAACTTTGCGAATTGGTGTTTAAAAATATGTTTATATTTTTTTATATAAAAAAAAAGCAAACTCCAGATGAACTCTTTAATTTTTTCCTTTGAGAGGTCATCCGAGTTCAGTTCCCACGGTCACCGGGCTGTACTTATCATTGATAAGTACAGTCCAGGGAGTGTGGGAACTTGCGGTCACAGCTAATAGGAGGGACGTGAGTGCTTTCAATCAGCTGTGACTGCAGATAAACTCCATTGAGAGTTTATCTGCAGTTACACTGCGATCCCCGGGTTTAAAGCATGTTATCATATGGAAGCCGGCCTTATAGAGCCTCATCATATCTCTGATAGATATCCCCAAATATATCTCTGATGTATATATATCCAATAAATCTCTGATATATCCCCAAAAGTGAGACCTGATCCCTTCAATATGATCGGTATACATGAGATAAAAAGTGGTGGAGATGCACAAATCCACTTCACGTCTAAAGGTGATTTTGCACGTTACTCTGTCTTTACATGCATCTGCCCACATATCTATTTATTTAAACATTTTTTAATAAAGTAATGCAAAGAAGAAAAAGAAAAACAAATACCAAAATGAAGGTGAACCTTGAGCCAAGAAAAGGGAAGAGGGTTATGGAAACAGGGGGAAAAGAAAATGGCTGCACATGTGAGATGGACTGTAGAAAGGGGGGGTTTCACTCCAAACAAACCAACAATATCTAAGAGATGCTCAGCACTGGGCTCAGGTGTTTCCTATACTAAGCAGACTCTTTGTATTGCCTCCAATAAAACCAAGTGTTACAAAATCTTTCTTCAGTGCCATGCATAGTTGAGGTAAGGTCTTCCATTGACATAATTTCATTAACTTCCCTAAACCTAAGGCTAATAGTGTGTGTGTAGGGGGGGGGGGTATCATTGTGATAGAGAAGAAAGAAAGATGAGTCCCTGTTGTCCACATATTTTAATGGTGGCAAATGCCAATAAAATCTATTCCCTTATTCCTAATTGGCAGGTTTAACCATAGGGCTGAAAAATGAGTACTCCAAAAATGCCGAACACAAAATAATAACACATTTTATAATGTGTTATTACATTGTGTAATGTGTTACACAATAACACAATAAGCTCCTGCAATAGAATATTATGAAAGACTTTAAAAGCCCAAACACTGGCCATTTATAAAATCCTTTTCATACAATAAACTCTTATTAATGAAGGAAACTTAGCACAGGGAAAGCAATATCTAAACTTGATTAAAGCAGAATGAATACATTGGGTTATCACTAATGCTTGTAAGAGGTGAATGGGCTAATTTGTTCCGTCTGCCTCAATATCATTCCCTTGCAGGTATTTGGTATTTCATATCGCTACTCCCCGGGACAAATTACCTTTCTTAATCTATTTTTACCTGACACTGGACAAACATCCTATTATAAGAAGAGCTGAAATTGGAATCTAATAATGGAATGTGCTGGGAAAAAAAGACATTTTTAGATATACTTTTTCCTACAGCTATAATTTATCATAAAATGGGAGCAGGTGTGGAGCACGTGTACAGGTTCCTATCTTCCTTCATATACTCCAGTAATTATGTGTTTATGCTGTTTGTTTAACAAAAGTCTATTATATTCAAGCTTAAAGACTCATCCTTTAAAGCAGATATCTGCATTTTTAATAAATTTGGTACTTCAAGGAAGGTCAGGGAGATAATCAACTTTGTAAATAGTGTATATATTATCCATCTTGTTCCATTATTCTCATGCAGGCACCATTGTAATATTGCTTTATAAAATAGTTGCTTACACATCACTTCCCATCAAGCGCATCAATACAGAGCTTTGCTGAGAACTATTTGCATTGTACCTTCTCTCTGCGTGTCAATGTCAGGAAAAAAAAACACTTGCTGCCTATGGGTTTTTTATGACTTAGGTCATATATATATGGAAAATAGGACTGCTTCTTCATGCACAACTAAACTGAGCAGAGTTGTGGATTACAAAATACCTCCTGGTAAACCACTAAATACACAGATTACATATATATGAAAGAGTGAAAAAGAATGCATATTATTACAGTTTATTGTTACAAAATTCATTAATAATCATTTATTTTGAGACATGGCTGGGTGTAAAATATTATTTTCGCATTCCTAATTTTAAAGAGATTGTTGAGAAAATGTTTTTAAATATATTATTTTAGGATGAAGCTTATAATACTTTTGGCGATTTTAGGTTTGCAGTTGACTGCAGTGTTCTACTGCAGGTTTAACCATGCTCTAAACCTATTCTGTTTAACTGAATGGAAGCAGTTGGGAAGCATTTTTTGCATGTGTTTGTAAACAGCCTTAGGTTTCTATGGATGGCTGTCGGGTCGAAGAAAGTGACCAGTCAAAGCAACAATATGAAAGGCAAGAAGAAAGATCATATTGCCAGAATAAATTTCTCTTGTAATTAGCCAGCACCATTTCTAGGAAAAAGGCAATATTTGAACGTCTCATGCGACACATTATTCTTCAAAACCCTGTACCAGTATAGCTGAGTCAATCATAAATCATCTGGTCTACTTTATGAGAAAGGTAGAGGATTTCTTTAAAACCAATTTCAAGCAAAACCTAAAATACCATTAACAAAATGCTTCAACGTTGAAAGCAGAATTTGAATAAACTACATGGAGATTTTGGGCATATAGGTTGAGAAACGCGTGCATAATGCAATATTTTCATAGTTCACTTTTAAATAAGACTCAGTTTGTGTTTTTGAAGCCTTTGCAGTAATATACTTCAAAGGACAGCTCTCAAAGATCACGGAGAAGCATAGCTGGAAAATATTTATATAACCTGACCACGAGATTCCTCAGAGTATTTGGCTACTTCATTTGGTTATATCAGAAGATGCTTTATTGACTGTTCTGGATGCAATGACAAGAGAAGAGGTTTTAAAATTCTGAGTGCATGTAAGGCATTTCAGTTATTATGTTTACAGGGCATCATTACTAATTTTGTTATGAAAACAGGTCCAGTGCAAACAGTATGCCGAATTCTGGTATATGAACTACAAGCCCTGATAACACCAGGTACAGATCAACACGGGACCTGGGACATACTTAAACTCATCAACTTCTATGAAAGGCTAGCAATCTGACTATCAGTCAGTGGACAGTATTATATTATTATCCCAAAAACCTAAAAAAAAAAGATGAAAATAAATGAATAATAAATCTGTATATTTTCAGTTTTGTATGTTCTTCTTGAAAAGACTACAATTAGCCAAAACTCAAATAATATAGCTGTTCCATTAAGTTTGGGTTTACATTCTTGTTCATTTGAATTGTTCATCCCAAATAAAGGACATCTTTGTTCTTCCACGTGACTTTAATCAGGTTGTCTGAGAATTCAACTTCTTCAGCTAGAGAATAAGGAGTTTGGCAAATGGTCCTTCTCAAATTCATGACGATGCTAAATATATTAGAGCCATGCAGCTTTCCACATTTCTGTTAAAAGGAACCCCCCTCCATTTCCCAATCACCTATTCCTTAAGTAGTGACATTATAAGTATACCCTACCCCCGCATTTTACATTATTGTCACTGACTTTCTGGGAGGATTCATGGGGGAACGAAAAAATAGTAAATAACGAAAATAAAATAGTAAATAATGAGTAAATTTATATATAATATATACTATTTTAATTCAGAAAAAAGTAAATATAAAGTTTTTAATGCTGTGCT
>NW_027319182.1:0-4485 GCF_032062135.1 Pyxicephalus adspersus
GGTTTGTGTGCCCAGGCGCATTACAGTATAGCGGGCCACTCACACACCACCCAGCCCTAATGGAGGAAATCCAACGGGGCCTACAGGAGCTTGCATTAGGGGCTCCCACTGGTCACCCCTCAAAGGTTCGTGAGCGCCTCCTGGAAATACGGTGGCTCCCAGGGCAAGACTTGGGTCCAAATGTATCCAGTCCAGCTGTGCCAGTGCCAGAGAAGACTTCCCCAGCTTCCGGGACTCCTGTCTTCTGTATTTTCAGCTTTGCCCTATTGCCCCTGGCACAACACGTCAACGCATTGGAGTGGTCATCTCCCTCCTGAAAGGTGAACTGCAGAGGTGGGCATTCAATTTACCACCAGATGATCCTGCGTTCAGTTCGGTCACTGACTTTTTTGCTGTCATGGGGGTGATTTACGATGACCCGGACCTGACCCGGACAGCGGAAATAAATTTAGAATACCTCGCTCAAGGGAGACGTCCCGTGGAGGAATATGCAGCAGAATTTCGGCGCTGGGCCACCTGTACCCGCTGGGGAGACGCAGCTCTACTCCATCGCTTCCGTCAAGGCCTCAGCGATCAAGTCAAAGATCTGCTGTTGGGTCTCCCTTCTCCATCCACCCTGGATCTTGCGATACAGCAGTCCATCTGTGTTGACCGGAGGATCCGGGAGCGCCGCCTAGAGAGAGCCGTCCGAAGAGCCAGGAGTCGTTCTCCCCCTCAGTTGAAACCTAGACCTCTGGTGAATACTTCCAACGCCACACCACCTACAAAGCTTCCATCCTTTGTGCCTGACCTGGGGGAACCCATGGAAATTGGGTCATCCAAACTCGCCCCCGCCGAGCGCAATCGGCGTTTGCAGGATGGACTTTGTCTTTACTGTTGCGATCCTGGTCATAGGGCAAGGACATGCCCTCGCAAAGGACCTGTAAGGTCCCAGTGTATCGGGGGTGCAGAAGGGACCCCCCAGACCCGTTGGACTGGTCCACTCGCCGCATCCTGGTGCCGGCTACCATATCCTGGGATGGGAAGTCCCGTCAAGTCATGGCCTTTCTCGACTCCGGGGCAGACAGTAACCTACTAGACCAAGATGTTGCCTCTGAACTGGGGATACCAATTGCCCCTCTGGGGTCTGAACTGTCCTTGGCAGCCATTGATGGCACCCCTCTTCAGCAGGGTCTCACACCCTCTTTTACCCCAAAGGTGCTACTGACCGTGGGGGCCTCCCATAAGGAAGTGATCCACCTTATTGTGATCAGGATGGTAAAACCCCCCCCTGATTCTAGGCCTCCCTTGGTTGAAAACCCATAACCCTATCATTAATTGGGAATCGGGTCAAATTATTCAGTGGGGAACCAAATGTCAGGCTAGATGCCTGACTCCAGTAATGCCAGTACGGGCCCTTGAGGTGCTTAAAGAACTGCCCGAGCCTTACCAGGAGTTTGCTGATGTCTTCTGCCCCCGATCAGCTGACAAACTCCCTCCTCATCGTCCCTATGATTGCCCTATTGAGTTACTCCCGGGTACCATGCCCCCTAGGGGTCATTTGTTCAATCTCACTGGACCAGAGATAAAGGCCCAGAAGGAATACATCCGAGATAATTTAGAGAGGGGCTTCATCCGGCCATCCTCTTCCCCTGCGGGTGCTGGTTTCTTTTTTGTAGAGAAGAAGGATGGCGGGGTTGAGACCCTGTATTGATTACAGGGGCCTTAACAAGATCACTGTAAAGAATCGGTACCCTTTGCCCCTTACGGATGACCTGTTCTCTCAGGTCAATGGTGCCCGATTCTTCACCAAGCTAGACTTGAAGGGGGCTTACAACCTTGTCCGCATTAGGAAGGGTGATGAATGGAAGACTGCCTTTAACACCAGGGATGGGCATTTCCAATACTTGGTAATGTCCTTTGGTCTGTGTAATGCCCCGGCAGTCTTCCAGGAATTTGTGAATGATGTATTCCGAGAATTTCTGGGTAAATTTGTGGTTGTTTATCTCGATGATATTCTGATTTATTCATCTGATCTTCTCCTCCACAGAGCACAAGTACGCCAGGTCCTCCAGAAGCTCAGAGAAAACTGCCTCTATGCGAAATTGGAGAAGTGCCCCTTCGAGGTACGTGAGGTTGCTTTCCTAGGGTATATTCTGTCAGATCACGGGTTGGCCATGGATCCAACCAAGGTCTCGGCAGTTCTGGAATGGCCGCAACCCACTGATCTCAAGGGCCTTCAGCGCTTTTTAGGGTTTGCAAATTTTTATAGGAAGTTCATACGGAACTTCTCATCCATTGTCCACCCCCTGACGAACCTCACTAAGAAAGGGGCTGATTCCTCAAGGTGGACCCCAGAAGCTTGCGAAGCCTTCAAAGCGCTGAAACGGGCTTTCTGTAGTGCACCCATATTGGTGCATCCGGTGCCCACTATCCCTTTTATCATAGAGGTGGATGCTTCGGAGATTGGCGTGGGAGCAGTCCTCTCCCAGTACTCTGGAGAACCGGAGAGATTGCACCCATGTGCCTTCTTCTCCCGTAAGTTCTCCACAGCGGAGAGCAACTATGACGTGGGCAATCGAGAGCTTTTGGCAGTAAAATGGGCTTCTGAGGAATGGAGGCATTGGCTGGAAGGGGCAGAGCATCCCATAACGGTCTATACCGAGCATAGAAACCTAGAGTATATTGAAGGGGCTAAACGCCTCAATGCCCGGCAAGCCCGTTGGGCCCTGTTTTTTACGAGGTTCAACTTTCAAATTACTTACAAACCAGGTTCAAAAAATGTGAAAGCCGATGCCTTGTCCCGTTGTTTCCTAGAGGCAACTTCCCTTCCGGATCCGTGCCCTAGCCCCATATTGTCCCCGCAATGTTTGGTGTCAGCCATACAGACTCCAGTATTATTAGAGAACCTGATGAACCTCTTAACCCCCCACCAGACTGATTACCCCCCCCCTGCAAAACCTGAAGGGCGGCTGTATGTTCCCCTCCACCTTCGCTTGAAGGTTATCCAACAGCTGCATGATTCTAAAACTGCTGGCCACCCGGGAATTAAGAAATCCCTGAATTTAATTAAAAGGCACGTTTGGTGGCCTCATATGTCAGTGGATATTGAATCCTATGCTCGTGCATGCCCAGTTTGTGCTCGGAGTAAGTCCTCCCGTAACGCTCCCTCCGGCACTCTCCTGCCTCTGCCCATTCCTACTGCTCCATGGACCCACATATCCATGGACTTCATCACGGATCTCCCAGGGTCCTTAGGGTTCACGGTGATCTGGGTAGTGGTAAATCGCTTCAGTAAGCAAGCCCATTTCATACCGCTACCCAAGTTACCCTCGGCCAAGGAATTGGCCGACTTATTTGTGTTTCATGTGTTCCGCCTTCATGGGGCTCCAGAGAACATTGTTTCAGACCGTGGGGTTCAGTTTGTGTCTCGGTTCTGGAGGGAGTTCTGTGCCCAAATGGGCATCGAGCTTTCTTTTCGTCAGGGTTTCACCCCGAGACGAATGACCAGACCGAACGAATCAACCAATCATTGGAACAATACCTCCGGAGCTTTATATCTGATTGCCAGGAGAGATGGGCTGACTACCTCCCCTTTGCGGAGGTGGCATATAACAACGCAGAGCACTCCTCCACCAGGATCTCTCCGTTTATGTGTGTCGGGGGTCGGAGTCCCAAAGTGTCCTCTCTCTCAAGTCCACCTTCTGATCTTCCCGTCCTTAACGATTGGGTAGAACGTTCCCGATTTGTTTGGAACCCGGTCCAGAGTAATCTTAGAAAGGCCGTAGCCCAGCAGAAAAAGTTTGCAGATCGCCATAGATCCCCTGAGCCCCAGTTCCAACCGGGTGATCTGGTTTGGGTATCTACCGGCAACATTCCCCTCTGCCAACCCTCGGCCAAGCTAGGACCCAAATTTATTGGCCCGTTCCCAATATCAGAAATGATTAATAGAGTGACTTATAGAGTCAAGCTTCCCAGTTCTTTGAAAGGGGTAGATCCCTTCCATGTCTCTTTATTAAAATCTGCTGCCGACTCTGCTCCCCTTTCAGATCCCCCTCCGCCAGTGGAGGTGCAGGGAGCACCTGAATATAAATTTGAGAGGATCCTGGACTCTTGTAAGGTGCGTAACTCTCTGCAATATCTCATTGATTGGAAGGGTTTTGGACCAGAGGAGAGATGCTGGGTGCCAGCCCACTGCGTACATGCGGAAGAACTTGTGTCGGAGTTTCACCGTGATTACCCGGAGAAACCCCGACATGAGGGTCCTGAGGCCCCTCCTGAAGGGGGGGTAGTGTAAGGAACTTACCCGTCCTGCGAGCCCGCGGTGTCCCTGGGGATCCCAGCCACAGAGGGAGACGCCGCTGTAGCAGGCAGCATGGCCGAGGCTGCTGCTCTACTCGCAGCTTGTCTGTCTCTGCAGGCGGAGGGATCCGTCCTGGCCAAACTACTGTTCAGCCAGGCAGCATCCCCTGCATCCCTTCAGATGTGGTTACTGAATATCCTGCT
>NW_027319183.1:0-4485 GCF_032062135.1 Pyxicephalus adspersus
AATTAAACAGTCAATCATTAATACACAGTAAGAACATTATATGATTTTAAAAAGAGTCTGCTCTCTGAAACAATGGACCAGTGGTGGCAGATTTCGGGATAGTTACGTGGTAAGAGCAATGCATTGTTATTTAGTTTACTGCAGGCCTGGGAATTTTTTTTCCACCAAAATACTGGGCCAAGAAACAATGCTGTCCTATTTAACCAGAGTTTACCAGCATCTTGACAGTAACAACATACACAGGTCTCTATAACCACTTGCTATAACCACCTGCTCGCCACAGCAAAATACATACACAGTTTTTAAACCTGACCACAGATGGCCATCATGTAGTCCATTGGTGCAGAGCTTATAGCCCTCAACTTTCAGCCTTCAGCACAGGAGGGCGGCTCTGCAGGGATTTAAACGGAAATTGTCAGCTGTCAGAGATAGCCATGGGTCAGCAATATTACCAATAGCTGGATCAATCAGCTTCTGGGATTAGGTTCCTGATACAAAGTTCCCCATAAGCGCACTCTGCAGCAGTGTAACTGAACTACTGCAGAGTTCTCTTATGGGGAAGATCGTACATTGTGCTTATACATTGTGTTTCCGTGAAAGTGCCAAGACATCAGTGTTTCACATTCATCTGTCGGACATGTGCCAATCAGACACACAGTAATATTGTGCGTTGACTGATGTCCTGGGCTCACTTTCCACCATGAGGGCATGCTGCTGGATGAAAAGGCTGACTTCAACAGAATTATGCAAAAAAAAATTTGTTTTTTATATGAACCCACTTGAGCACTCCCAGCTACTCAGAAGCGAAGTTTAGTCAGAGGATTGAACAAGCAGATGGTTTGTTTGTTCCATGACTTTTTCTAAAGTCCATTGTCTAAATACTTTAAAGGAAGGCCAGTCAGCATCCCGTCATCTTTGGTGGCTTCAGATACATAAGGAGGTCACAGGCAATGTGAGACATAGGCTAATTTACACCACAGCAAGCTTTACATTGGTGCAACTTCATGCAAATTTTTGTACCCTTCGTCTTTCCTCCAACCACATGGCCGATACTCCTTTTGCCTCATTCACTTTAAAATTATCTCCTTCCATGGCCAGGTTTTGGAAATACAAATCAACTTCAAGGAAGTGAAATCCCGCATCCGGTCAAAACATTGTAATACTACTGCCTGTTTTATCTTTGATAATTCACATTGCATGACTGGTTTTTACATTGTTTAAATAGAAATAGTGCATTTTTATATATCTATGATTCTACTTGCGTTAAACAGCTTTTTGACCAACATAGTTTGTACTGTTTTTCTCCAAATAAAACACCCCATTTGTCTTTTCCAACATCAGGTACCTTGTGTCAAATGTTGTAGAGAGTTTTTATAATATATGACTTGGTATATATACACCAATAGACTATTTTAGTATTATTTTATTAACTCATTTACAAACTTATGACTGATAAGGCACCTGTAAAATTTATTACCCCTCTTGGGATCTTTGGTTAGGCTACTAAAAAGAATGTCTCTTTGGCCACAATACAAGTGGAACATTTATTAGATGGGATAGTATGGAAAATAATAGCACTAAGCCATTACTTGTCCCTCTGGACATTTTGTGAGTTGCCTTGAGGCTCCCTCTCGGTTTAGTCAGTCCACCAATCACAGAAGCCAAGAATGGGACATCCATCATATAGGATTCTCTTCCAAACTCTTTCAGCCATATACTCAGTTCCCCAACTCCATACTTTGCCTTCAGTGAAAACAGTTGTGGTAAAATTGTTTATGGATACGTTTTGCACTGGGCAACCAAGGAGTTATTGCTTACGCACAGAGATCCATATCCTGTGAAGGTCCTTACCAATGAGCCACACAATGCAAAGCATAAAGAAAAGCCAGACCCAGATTTTAAGTAGTGCCAAATGGTTTCCCATGGAACAAATAGGTCCTCAAAAAAGTGTGGTAGCTTATAATCATGACGCTTGGTGTGCCTGGGGCTTTTCTCAGACCCCATTTTCAGTTTTGTATTACCACCAATTAAGTGCCAGGGGCAGGAAGGAAGCCGAGTAGCAAGGTATAAAATAACAAATAAATAAGAGTTGCATATACAACAAATAAATAAGAGTACTTTAAAGTGAACACCTCAGTCACAGCCATCATGAAACCACATTGATAGTTCTTCCATTTGTCCTACAGAAATTCATGACTCTTTCAGAAATACCACTAATAAGCCAAGGATAACTCAGTCTGTGTCTGCTGAGGACCAGGAATGAAAACCAATCTTCAATGCCTGCTACATGCTTAATCAAATAAAATAAAGGTTACACTTATGCACAAGTGAGTCATTCATTTTCATCCACAAGCGATGTTCCGTTACCGAGCCCACATTTCATACGGTGCAATATGCAGAACAGCTTTTATGAAAGCTATAAGAAGATATAATGACTTTTTTCCCCTTATTAGAAACTTGAGTGTCACAGGTAAAATTGCAGTTCAAGAGAAAAAGTGTATTGTTCAAAATAGAATAACATTTTGAAATGGAAATGTCTGACATGCAGCTGCAATCATTTGTCACTCAATCCCAAGAAAACTAGAAGCTTTAAAAGAAATAAACTCAAAAGAGTTGCAGGCTGAAAGAACATTGGCTTGGTTTAGTATGTCAATTTACTGATTGTCCCAAGACAGGGCCCACAGCCACCATCAGCCATTGGGCCCCAATGCCAAGTTGATACTTCAAGGTCATTGGAAATTGCAGGAGCCACCCAATGATTAGTCTTCATGAATAACTTACACCTAAAAACAAACGCACACAGATAAATAAAACACTGAATTAGACATATACAAAAAAATAAAAAACACATGTACCCATTTACTGCCTGGTGAGCTGACTTTTCTATGCTAATGTAATAACATATTGTTACAGCTTCTTTACAAATCAATGCTACCACATTTGTGCTCCCTACAGCTGAACTTCTCACCATACATTTCTTTTTCGAATACTTGTAGATAGCCCCATTATAAACTTTATCAGGTATCTTGATCCACCTCATTTCTTATCTGACTGGCTACAAGTATTACCTAGCTCAGTGGTCCCCAAGTGTTTGGAGCTTACAGACCACTAAATTCACAGACTACAGACCGCACATGAGCGGGGAGCCGTGTGTCCCAGAGTGACGTCATGAAGCCAGAACCTGTCCATTTTCCCATCGCAGGTCTGAGCCTGTGATGGGAGAGTGGGTCGGTTGTGTCCAGAGACACAACCGGCCCACCTCCCTGAGCCTGCGATGGTTGGCGGTTCTGGGCAGGGGGGTCCTTCTCCTGTCGGCTCAGCCCACTAGTGGGCCGGGGAACCCTGATCTAGCCCACTTCACATTTGTGTCATCATAGCCTTCTCATTCATATATTTCTTTTTTTTTTTCCATTTAGGCTCATCTTCATGATAGGTAGTTACATAGGGTGCCCTGCATGCAAATGACTTTGTGCTGATACAGTGCGCGAGAGGCATTGCTACAGGGTGAAAACCTCATGTTCTTGCTGAAACTTACTTTTCTGCTGTTATGAAGTTTTATTCACACAGGCTTCTGCTAAAGTCACACAGTTCAAGAAGTCATGGAACACTATAGGGTTGCAGAAGCATAGATATATTACATAGGGGTGGAGGTTTGCAATTCATCGTGCTGTCAGCAGTAGCAGAGAAGAACTGTTGACAAAGGTTAGTAAATAAGTGTTTAGCAGATGAGGTCACCCTAAGAGAAAGAAGAGATTAATCAAGTTTTAGGTTTGTCCAGAGTTTAAGGTTAACACAAAAGTGAGAGTTGTTTTGGAAGGTTTCAGTATAGGTTGTCTTATTACTTTATCTGGACAGCTTTTTTGTTGAAACAGGCTTATGTTTAAATTTCTCTGGTCTTAGAGGTGAAGACATGTGAGAGCTGAAGTGATTACATTTTTAATAAATACATTACTAAAACAGTTGCCTTAAACCTAAAAATGTACATGTGGAAATTGACATTGATATAGCATAGGCTGGGTTGTAAAGAAGAGAACATTTCTGGCCGCGTGTCTGAAGCGGCCAAGCACACATTTGTACTGTTATACATAAGGGCTAAAAAAAAAAAAAAAAAACGTTGCTTATTATGAAAAAAATCTAATGTCACAGCAGAATACTTCATTAATTAACTATAAAAAGAAACACTTCAGTAAACTGAAGAACTCTTTGGCCTCAAGTAAGCAAAACATCCCAATTTTTAAAGTGAACCTTGTCTTTGGTGTTACAGCTTTATAACAATCAATTGCCCATTTCTGACTGAGTAACCGTGTTTTTCTAAAGTCAATAATGGACCCTTCAAAGGCCAATTTTCACTTTTTCTGATGAAATGATTGGATCTCCTGTTAGCAAGACTAGAGCATGTGTGAATGTGAAGGCTCTAGAGCTGGCTGTATATGGATTACCAATGCTAAATTTTGCTAAACAAACTATCTGTGTGAGAATAAAGTT